>NC_080390.1:20808257-21108257 GCF_028751815.1 Salvia miltiorrhiza | reverse complement strand
ATACATTAATTAAAAAAAGGATTAATGAGGAGAGAGAATTTTTAAAATTTTAATCTTTAAATAAATATAACTTTTACATTTTAAAACAAATATTTTGATAAAATATTCGTCTGTCCCAATATAAATGTCTCACTTTCCATAATGAGACGTCTCAATATAAATGTCTCATTCCTTTTTTGGCAATATATATTATCTCTCTATACCTAATACTATTTAAATACTTTTCATCAACTCATTTTATCTACTTTCTATACATTTTTTAATTTCTGTGCCCAAAAGGTATGGGACATTTTTAATTTGATATGCATATTAAATATTTTATAATTAGTTGAATTTAACAATTTTAGAAAGAATTAAAGCAAAATAATTAAAAGATAAAGGAAAAGAAAATAAAAATGTTATATAGTATTTTACAAATCAACCTTCAATTTTAATATAACTATAAAATTGCCATTCAATTTTGAAATTGATTTCAAATTAAAAATTATCTTTTCAATATTATATATATATATGTATATATTCTTTCTACATAATATAAATTTAATAAACAAATATGTTCTTACGATATATAAAAAACACTAGAATATACATAACTCCATTTATTATTTATTTTTCTAAGTGTTCTCTATTGGAATTATATAAATGAAAAAAGGACAAAAACCGGTAAAAAATTTTAGAGCATCCGTAGTGGGAGGCTCGGCGAGCGGTGCACACCAAACTCAGCCGAGTCCCCCCAATACCACGTCCGGCAGAAGCGCTCCTTCCAGCCGCTATCCGGGCTCAGAAGGAGAGAGAAATGGGCGCATACGACCCAATAGAACAATTGCTAGCATGCATTAAAAAAACAATAAATCTATATAGCCACATTGTGGCCACCCACACACTAGTATGATAAGGAAAATATTGATTTATTTAATTTATTTTTTAAAATAAAAATAGGATTTAACTATTTTACTATATTCTGTACATTGTACTTATTTTTTTTTTTTTTTGCATTTTTTATTTTAAATTTATTTTTTATTAAAAATAAAAAAAATGACCAAAAAATTACAAAAAAATAATTACAATGTAGAGAATATGATATAATAAATAAATCTTATTTTTATTTTAAAAAATAAATTAAATAAATTAAATTATTTTTTATTTAGGTAAATTGTGGATGGCCACGATGTGACTGTTTAGCATTATTCTTAAAAAAAAGAGAGAAAAAACCCCATTACTGATGCTGCGAACCCGGCGCAGATGGGCTCACAAGCCCAACACTTGAGACATGATGGATGGATGTTTATATTGGAATTGATTTTATGATATTAAAATAATATAAAATTATAGTAATATATATATATATATATATATATATATATATGTTTCAAATTATTTTTCCTAACAATTTAAACTCACGACTGATATATATAGTATACTTCTAAAAATAAATAAATATATTTATAAATTTATATCTACAATTTGTGTTATCCTTCCCAATTTCTCAAACAAACAAATTCCACACTATTACATATACATTTTTACCAAAAATCAACTTTTTCAATATCATAAACCTAAAATTTTCAAAAATCTCAATAAAACACTCTCTAAGGACTAGGACAAATAGCATAAATTAATGAAGCATAAGAAAAATTACTTGATACATTTTTCTACGAATGAGCACATTGATTTATTTAATCATGATAGTGATGTTTACAGTTTGTGTTGACAGCAGAGGTAACAATGTACCTACTCTCAACAATAATGGCATTAACACTAGGATGGACCACTCTTTTATGGGTATGCCTATTAACTAAATCATTTCATATTCTATACACATTCTCGTAAAACAGATTTTTTTTTAGGTCACCACAACTTACAATCGCACTTAAAGACTGCCTTACCATGGGAAATTGGGAATCATACATGGGTTAATTCATAAATTAAAGGTGATTTTTTAGCTCAAACTTAAAACTCTTACAAATATAACTCGCAGTTATCTTTATTGTTTACTTAATATGTCGTTCTTCAATACGGGGAAGAATAGGAACAAAATCCGATCAAAATCGAGATTCAGAAATGCGGAGTTTATTTAAATCGAAAAGTGTGAATAAAAAAATCTTAATATTGACCTAATCCTAAATCCTGGGTGACAAAACGTAAAAAATTTGACTGCAAGAAAACACAATGAATGAAAGAGTAACACGAGAATGGAAAGAAAAAATAAGAAAAAGAAAAAAAAAACCACATCCTCACATAAGCTCATCTTAGCAGAGCAGCAAAGAGCGCAAGCTAGCAGATTGGAAGCCGACATAAGCAAAGAAAAAAAGAAGATTCTTTCAAAACAAAAACCAAGACGACTCTTTCACTCATGTCCCAAATTCCAACATAAAAAATATTCTCGCGTCCCATTATTAGAGTAATTTTTATTTTCACTAAAAACAAGTTTTGTAAAAAATATAGAGTAAAAATTTAACTATTAAAAATTAACTATTAAAAAGTTACTATAAGTTTTAAAATTTTTAATTTTATTTAATTTACATGAACATCTTACTTTTCGTGCTCCAAAGTTTTAAGACAATGATAACGAGAGGAAGGAAATAGAATTGTTAAAAAAGGAAGAGAAAAGGTAAAGGTAGAATTTGCAAATGAGTAACTATATCACAATTATTTCTCTAATTTTAAAAATATAAATTCTTTTGTGCGGAACACTCACTTTTCCTTAATAAAACACACTATATGATGATTTGTATTGTGTGGGCAGTTCGTTCTATAAATCACTTCCAAAAATGGCATGAGCCTTTAATAATGTCAATAAAAGACATGAACTATTAACAATATATTAAAAATATCTTTATTACTAATATTTTTGGTAGCATGATGCTAAATTGCTAACTTATAGTGACTAAATTTGTAGAAAAAAAATACATCATGTCATTCTAGTTCTACTCGTTCCTAGTTTCTAGCTAATAAGTTAGCATTTAGGCATCAAAAAAAATTTAATGAGGCCATTTTTAACACAATACCAATAGTTCATGTGTTTATTTATATTATTCAAAGGTTAGAATATTTTTAAAACTAGACAGATAATTGAATATTTAGCATGATAATTTGATGATGGGAAATCTATTTTAAGATCCACAGTTAATTCATCGAATAAATAAAATTAATTTCATTTTTTAGCACATTAATTTAAATTTTACTTAGTAGAGTTAATTTCACAATATATAGTATAATTCACAAGAGAAGCAAGAATTGATGATGAAAATTAAAATAAAATAATAATGAAGTTAAAAGAGGGTGGTAACCTGCACACCGGGTGAGGTGAAGCCGAGGATCCGGATCTTGGCTCCGACATCGCCGACGACCCGCAATTCGACCCGGTCGTTCAAGGAGGCGTCCCTGACCAAATCGGCGGCGTCGGCCTGGAGCAAGCTAACCCGGTCGACGACGATGACGCACTCGATCCGCCTTACGCTGTGGGCGGGCTGGTAGAAGCCGGGGACGCCGCCGCGCCCGAGGGGGATGCCGCGGTACATCACGGTGAAGCGCGACTCGCCGTACTTGATCCCGACCTTGTTGCCGTTGGCGGCGGTGAATACCATCCGGATGTTGAGCGACACGGCGGCGGAGGAGGCGGTGGTGGGGCTGATGCCCATGTACTGCACGCCCACCTGCTGGAGGTCGAATTCCGGCTTCTTCGGCTTCACTGCGAGGACCACCACCAGCACCACGGCGAGGGCCAGGAGGGCGAGGAAGGAGAAGAGGAGGAAGAGGCAGCAGCAGCAGCCGCGGAACGAGGCGGAGGACGAGGATGACGAATTCGACGGTGGGTAGTAGTGGTGGTGGTTGCCGCCGGAAGTAGGGTGGTTTGCGGCGGCGGTGGCGGTGATGTCTCGAGAGGTCATTTTTAGGGATTTTTGGGTTTTGGTGGGAAAAATTGGGGAAATAGTGAAAGGGTACTAAGCCCCACCACCACCCACGGCGGTGGCCACTTCTTTTGCTACTTTTCTTTTCTCTCTCTCTCTCTCTCTGTGTTGCTTGCTTTTCAAGAGAGGATCTTTGCGTGAAATGGAAAAGAGAGACGCATGTGATGTGAGCGAATCGGTGTGGCTGTGTCTGTGTAACATTAGCTTTTAAAAGTATACTTATTTATTCATTTGATTGCTTTGAGTTATTTATTCTCTTTACTGTCCAAATTTTATGTTGTTAAGCCATTCCAGTAATACACAAGGAAATTATCTATAGAATTGACTTATGAATTTAAAGCAACTATACTTTCTTTTTGTCATAATAGCTCAAACTAGGCATTTTAGATTATGATTTAAGTGTTTTTTCTAACTTCCTAAAATCATAAGTTTCTAGTTATTTTGAGAGTTCAAGGATAAAACTACCACATGACTAGTTGATACCTCTTTAAAAGTATAGAAAATGAATTTGTGGCCAATAAAGTTAAAATCGATCTTTAAAAAAAAACGCATTCATTTTTTTAAGAATAGCTGATAACTATTTATTAAAAAATACCGAAATTCAATTGAAATCATTAAAACATCATTTGTAAATTGTAAAATTGGAAGAAAAACAAAAAGGTTGTAGACGAGAGAAACTGGAAAACATCTGTAGAATCGAGAATATCACGGAATATCTTCGAATTTGGAATATTGAACTTTATTATGTGAATATTATCAAGGTATGCAGATTAATTAAAATTTAATCGCATATGGTTTTTTGTATAAGATAAAGAATTAATGTTGCGAAATATAATTTTGAGATAGAAAATCAATAGTTGTCTATCAACTTAATTTCATCAAATTTTGGTCAATTTTGTGTTAAAGAGACGAAATTGTCTTACTTACATTATACTCCCTCCAATCTTTTTTATAAGTCGCCCTCAGCTTTTACACAAGTTTTAATAAACAAAAAATTAACGTAAACTAACCTTATTTAATGTTATTTACTTTTTGAATCACAATTATATCCATGAGGAAAAACAAAAGAAACTCTTCATCGTCTTCTCAAATTTAACCTGCTAAATGATGAGATTTTTAATTTGTTTCACACCACAAACTTAATTTGGAGCCAAAAAATCGATACAGGGAGGGAATTTTAGACTTTTCAAAGCTTTTCAATAAAATTTGAAAATCATATCTGAAAAAATTTGATGTCGATTGGCTTTCGGTGTTCTTTAAAAATGGCCAGCATAGAACAATTTCTCAACATCACGATAGATGGATTCAGAATTTCAAATCGACTTGAATCAGCCTCCTCCGATAAACTATCATGAGTTACACAATGATGAAAGAGAAATTCCAATTTTCGTGAGATCATCATCATCCAGAAACTATATAATCGAACTAGAAAACAACCATGAGAGTAGATATCCTATCATAGAACTCGACTTACAAGAGCTTAGGGAAAACAACCATCGAGCGAATTCAGATTCATCAGAAGAGGAGATGAATAACAATGCAACGCCGAATACGAATGGCGAAACAGGGGAAACTACAAACGGATCGCGAACAGGACAAGGTATGCAAATTTTATATGGAAACTGACTAATTTTGATGTTAAAATTTGATGATATGGAAACTGACTAATTTTAATGTTAAAATTTGATGAATATACGATTTATACAAACAAGCCAACGGAAATAGCTTGTGAAATTTCAAATGATTGCATTATACAAACTGACTAAATTTTCTTAAGTTTATATTTAGATGATTTTCCAATACAGCACTAAAAAATAGCTTGTGAAATTTCAAATGATTGCATTATTATGTTCCTTATGCATGTTTGATATATTTGTGAAAATCACGAATTGTTGGAAAAGGCAAATGTATTTTTATGATTCATTTTTTCAATTTTGCTCGTATAAAAGTTTACTATTTCTGATGTAAAATTCTGCTGATATGAGAACTGTATTGATGCAAAAATTATTTATACCGTTATTAGTAGACAATGTTCAAGTAAAGAGGAGAAGGGTTATAACTGACATCGAATGATGGGCAATTTATCGAGCTTTATTGGAGAAAAGTGTGAATGGAAAATTGATGAAGAACACGACAAAAGAGTGTAAGAACCGGGTACACGATCGAGTGAATTACAACTGAAAGCAACTTTTACAATTCGAAACTGGACTAAGGAAAAAGATGAATTAAAAGATAACAACGTGACTAGAAACGGAATTACAAAACAAATAAAACAAACTAGATGAATGCGTCGAGTCGAGGTGGAACTCTTCCCGCAAGAAGATTATCGCCCCGGTAGTGCTCACGGTGTAGGCGTATCTTCCCCAAAGGTAAAACGACGAACGTCTCGTCGGATGTAGCACCACAATCCGGCGAGCTCCGGCGAACTGAATTGGATCGAGAACTGAGCAGTATGCAGTGAGAGAGAGTGAGGAATGCAGATTTTCGTAGGGATCAAATGCCATGCTTCTAGTCCACTATTTATAGGCTGCTCAAGCTCATTAGGCAGATTAAACCCTCAATGAAGAGGATTAAAAACCATGGACTGTTATGGGTGTTACAAATTCAAAAGCATTTGAATTTGTTGTTACATATTGATTCTGCATCAATGGCAGAAATCAACCTCCTGTGCAGTTTTCGAAACTGCTGCAACTCTTCAAGGCTTGGGCTGAACGGGTGGGCTTTAGTTGGGCTGAGAACATAAACACAATTGGGCCGAAAATTAATGAACCAAAAGAGCCCAAAAGTATTTTGTCCAAAAAATTATATAGTTTGGACCCAAACACCACCCAAAGCACCAATTGCCAAGATCCAAGTCCTTGGCCGCGGCCCGTACCCGACCCGCCCGTCCGGCGGCGTCGTCGTCCGTCCGATCGATCGTCGGCGGCGGCGCGCGTGTGTGTGCGCGCGAGGCCAAGGCCTTCATCCAAGCCCATAGCAAGCCCACAAGTTATTGGTTCCATGTGCATTGCTATTCTTATACAAGAGTGTTCTTCTCTTGTTTTCCAATGTGGGACAACAACACATTACAAGTGTTATTTCCCTTCTCAACACCCAAACTTTGATATACAATATCTCACTCACCGGAAATCGGTTTTGAGACTTCAAGTATACCATGTTCATCTACTCGAGACGTAGATTAACATCCAATAATTATTTCAATTAAATAATGAACATTTAATTAAATAATTAAATTCAGATATGGTCCAAAACCATATTTCCAACAATCCCCCACATGAGTGAGAAAGCCGTATGCAGATGTATGCAGACACTTAAGCTCAGTCCTCTTAAGAAACAACATTGCATTTGGAAAGGTAGCTTGTGGCTTTGAACCTACCATAGTCAATCTTATCGAGTATACCGGCGGCCTAGTGGATATGGTTCCTTGAACTAGTCCTCCTCGGTGTATACTGAGTCAACAATACTGACACAATATTGCTTCAATCCTCATTCGTTCTTACGTTTGTGTCCATTACGGGCCTTGGAACACCCCTTTGGATTCATAAGTGTTTCAATCGAAGCGGCCACTCTTCACACTTATATAGGTAACTCTTAACTCAAGCATCCTGATATACTTGTCCTCATTGAGGAATTCTAGAGTTATTAAAAGTCAGGGACTTAACCTCACCACATGCAGGTTTCCGAACACTCACTGTTCTACAAGGAATAGGCAACTCGAGTGTTCAACACACAGATTCTCATAGCTTAGTTGTCCCATTGAACCAAGTTCTTGGGATCCTCCAGTCATCGTGGTTGGGTATCCACTATGATCATCTTTAAGATGTGGATTTCAAACCCATTCCCCCTAACAGCTTATACATTTGATCTTGATGGATACTTTTAGTCAACGGATCGGCTATATTATCAATTGATCTTATATAGTCAATTGTGATAACACCACTCGTGATCAAATATCTCACGGTATTATGGCGTCGACAAATATGTCTCGACTTACCGTTATACAAATTATTTTGTGCTCGTCCGATAGCAGCTTGACTATCACAATGAATTATTACGGACGACACAGGTTTCGACCAACATGGAATATCCTCGAGGAAATTTCTAAGCCACTCGGCTTCTTCACCGGCTTTATCCAAAGCTATGAATTCGGATTCCATGGTTGATCTAGCAATACAAGTTTGCTTCTTGGATTTCCAAGACACAGCACCACCCCCCACAGTGAATACATAACCGCTCGTTGAGAACGAGTCTTTGGCATCAGATATCCAATTTGCATCACAGTACCCTTCAAGTACAGGGGGCTCCCTAGTATAATGAATTGCATAGTTCTGAGTATATTTCAAATATCTCAAGACTCTTTCAAGAGCTTTCCAATGTTCATTACTAGGATTGGTTGTAAAGCTGCTTAACTTGTTGACCGAGCATGCTATATCGGGACGAGTGCAATTTGTTAGATACATCAAGCTCCCAATAATCTTAGCATATTCTATCGCATCAACAGGTTCTCCCTTATGTACATTCAAATGTACACTAGGTTCCCATGGAGTCTTAGCTATTGGCTTGTCAAAAGCATTGAACTTCTTTAACACTTTCTCAACATAGTGAGATTGTGTTATAGCAATACCATCAGGCTTTCTTAGAATTTTAATTCCAAGAATTACATCAGCTAAGCCCATATCTTTCATGCTAAAGTTTTTACTTAGCATATTTTTCGTTTCTTGAATCACTCGGGAATTACTCCCCATGATGAGCATGTCATCTACATAGAGACAAACAATAACATAGCCGTTATTGGAATTCTTAATGTAGACGCACTTGTCACACTCATTGATTTTAAATCCATTTGACAACATTACGCCGTCAAATTTCAAATGCCATTGAAGCGGTGCTTGCTGCAAACCATATAAAGACCGTTGGAGTTTGCATACTTTGTGCTCTTGCCCAGGTACTACAAACCCTTCAGGTTGCTTCATATATATTTCATCTTCCAACTCGCCGTACAAGAATGCAGTTTTCACATCCATTTGGTGAATCTCGAGATTGTGCAAAGCAGCAATAGCGAGTAGCATCCTAATAGATGTCAACCTAGTCACAGGCGAATAGGTATCAAAGAAATCATACCCTTCTTTCTGCCTGAAACCTTGAACGACAAGTCGGGCTTTGTACTTATCTATAGTACCATCAGATTTGTACTTCTTCTTTAGGATCCATTTGCATCCTAAAGCTTTACTTCCAGGTGGTAGATCCACTAACCCCCAAGTATGATTCTGCATAATGGAATTAATTTCAATATCTATGGCTTCTTTCCATAGAGCTGCATCAGAGCCAGATAAAGCTTCTTTGATCGTCACCGGTTCGCCGTCTAACATTAAGACAACATAATCCGGTCCATAGACCTTAGCCTTTCTAACTCGTTCCCCACGTCTTGGTTCTACATCCACAGGTTTAGACCTTGGTCTTTTCCTATTAGGTGGTACAGGATTAGAACTCGTGGCATCATCTACTTGAGTAGTACTGCTAGCTACGTCTAGAGGTTTAGAACTCGTAGCTTCACTCTCAACTCCATTGTTTGAGTTAGATACACCCTTATCCTTATTGGGATAGATATTTTCAAAGAATATAGCATTCCTTGATTCTATCGTTGTCCCAACATGTATGTCGGGTATCTCCGATTTGTGCACTATGAAACGATAGGCACTGCTATTAAGTGCATAACCAATGAAGATACAATCCACCGTTTTAGGTCCAATTGTAACTTGCTTTGGCAAAGGCACTTCTACCTTAGCTAAACACCCCCACACTTTGAGGTATTTATACGAAGGTTTCCTTCCTTTCCATAGCTCATAGGGAGTTATATCTTTCCCTTTGAGTGGAATCTTGTTCAAGATATAGTTAGCAGTTAAGACAGCTTTCCCCCACATGTTCTGGGGTAATCCTGAACTAATCAACAAGGCATTCATCATCTCCTTAAGAGTTTGATTTTTGCGTTCAGCAACGCCGTTAGATTGTGGTGAATAAGGAGCTGTCGTTTGATGGATTATACCACTTTCGTTGCATAATTCAGCAAACGGAGCTACATACTCTCCACCTCTATCACTTCGAACCATCTTAATTAGACATCCAAGTTGATTCTCGGCTTCATTCTTGAAGTTTTTGAAAGCTTCAATAGCCTCATCTTTACTTTTCAATAAGTAAAGGTAACAATACCTTGTGCAATCGTCTATAAAGGTGATAAAGTACTTCTTACCGCCTCTAGTTTGCACAAACTTTAAATCACAAACATCGGTGTGAATTAGTTCTAATGGTTTAGTGCTCCTTTCAACCGATTTAAATGGTAACTTAGCCATTTTGGCTTCAACACAAACTTCACATTTCTCTTGTGAGTTAAATTCATCAACTTTTACTAAATTCATTTTTACTAATCTTTTTATAGCATTTAGATTAACATGTCCAAGTCTACAATGCCATAAATCGGAACACTTAATCAAGTAAGCAGAAGAAGTAGATTCTTTCTTATTGATAGTTGCCTTGGAAGGCTTACAAGCTCTCACACCAAGTTTGAAAAGCCCTTCGGAGGCATAGCTTTTCCCAAGGAACTTTCCCCACTTGCGAATTACAACATAATCAGCTTTGAAAAATAGTTCAAAGTCTTTCTTAGTGAGCTTAATGCCCGAAACTAAATTCTTTCGGACAGTGGGAACATGTAGCACATCCTTCAAGGTGATCTCCACGCCCGAAGTGAGTTGAAGAACCACATCTCCCATGCCAAGGACTTGAGAAGTCCGCTCGCTAGCCTCCATGATCGTTTTGTTTTCCACTTCTTTGTAGTTGTGGAACAACTCACGATTGATGCAAATGTGGACGGTAGCGCCGGTATCCACGAACCAAGCATTTGGGCTATCAACATGATTCACCTCGAAAATCATCGCCGCAAAGTCATCTTGGTCCCAATCGCCAAATTCCTTCTCGACGTTGTTGACGTTGTTGACGTTGTTCTTCGCCTTCTTCCGCTTTGGCTTGCGGCAATCCTTAGCCATGTGACCATGCTTGTCACAATTGAAACACACACCATCAAACTTTGATGGTTGTCCTCCACCTAGCTTCCCTTTGCCCTTATTGTTGGGGTTAGGGCGACCACGCTTGTTGGAAGGACCGCCTTTCTCGGTGAGATTGGCCTTTGCATTCATCGGCGCTTTGCCCTTTTGATCACGACTCCTCACGTGATCCTCCATTTGAAGCTTTGACACCAAGTTCGCCACGGACATCTCCGAGCGCTCATGCTTCAAAAGATTTTGAAAGCTCCTCCAACTTGGTGGCAACTTCTCGATGATGATCGCTACAAGTAGCGCATCCGCCAAGGGCATTCCTTCGGCTTGAACTTCGTGTGAAAGAGTTTGGAACTCTTCCACTTGGTCCATCACGGGGCGGGTGTCGACCATCTTGTAGTCCAACCACTTGGCGACGACATACTTTGTAGTATTCGTCTTGTCCACTTGATATTTGAGATCAAGTGCCTCCCACACCTCTTTCGCGGTCTTATGGACCTTGAAGACGTTGTAGAGCCGCTCGTCCAAGGACATGAGAACGGTGTTGCGGCACAAGTAGTCGCCTTGGCACCAATTCGCATACCCGGCACGAACCTCGAAGCTCGTCTCCCCTTCACTCGGGGTGGTGGGCGGCTTAATCTGGAGTGCCTCGAAGAGTGGGCCTTGCTTTAACCCTCTAGCGAAGGCGTACCACTTGATTTGAGATTCTGCTTCTGGTATATCTAACGCGATCGTGTTGAACCGTGCCACATATTCGCGAAGCGTCTCCTGGGGCTCCTGTCTGATGTCCATCAAAGAAATGGGCGTTTTCCCTACCCTCTTTGCGCTAGCGAACTGTGTCATGAACATGAGGTGAAGATCACCGTAGGTTTGTATGGAGTTACTTCTTAGGTTGTGGAACCATCGTTGAGCCATGCCTGACAGAGTCGTGGCGAAGATCCTACATTTGATTCCCTCTCCGTACTGGTGTAGTGCGGCTAATCCCTCAAAGCGAGCCATGTGGACCTCCGGGTCGGTGGTACCATCATAATCCAGTGAGATGGGGCGGTAAGGGTTCCGATAATATTTCCTCTGAGAATGGGCTCCTGTGGGCAGATATCACTATGGGAGTATCAGAGTTGTGCCCCTCCTTATCTCTTGTGAATGTGGTTTCCGTTGGTCTGCGCCGACTTCTTTTGAGTAGCTCCCTCCGGGGTTCTCCCGATCCCGGCTCATGCTGGTCGGGGGACTTGTTCACCTCCGTGTGATGATCGTGCTCTTTGAGCTCTGTCTCCAGACTCTTTAACTGTTCTCGGAGGAAGGATACTTTCCCCTTCAGCTTATCGTTGTCTTTGTGTACTCCCAAACTGCGCTGCGGAGTGGTCCCGCTGGTTGAGTCAGTCACATCCTCGATCTGAACGCTATTTGTGATGAACTTTCGCTTATTCCTTCCCCCATCCTCTCCCCTGTTCTCTCCTGTCTGCACTGCCATCGCTGTCTCACCTCCCCCAGCTTGCGCAGGCGCAGTTGCTGTTTTTTGGGCAGTTATAATTCCCTCTGGTGTGGCAGCTGGCTGAGTAATACCCAGTAAAGAACGCATGGTTGCATAGTTGATCATAGCGAGCACTTGCTCAGAAGTAGGGACATTGGCTGGCGCTGATGCCGGAGCGATAGTGGCAGTGGCGGGTAGGACAGTTCCCATATTGGACTGTACGGAACCTGGGATCATGTTGTTGATCGTAGTGAAACCTGGTGGAGTTAACCCAGTCAAATCAATTCCCTTAGTCGATATGTCATCAGTAGGCTTGGTGCTTGTGTTCCCTTCGAGAGCTTCGAAGTCCTTACTTAGATCCTTGCAGTGTTCATGAGTTGCCATTGCAAAGTACATGTTCACTGAGTTGCAAAAAGAGGAAAAATAATGAGCTAAGAACGGAAGAAATACGTCGGCGCAGGCGAGCTGCGCTGATGTCGCTTTACATGTAATGCCCCGTTTTATGATAAATGGGCCCATATGCGTCCCAATAATAGAAGGCAGCCTTAGAAAAAGAAAACCCACGAACTCCGGCCCATATCATGATTCTCGATCAAATGTACGGAAATCCTTAGATAGCAAGAAATTTATAGAAGTCCTCTTTGAAGATCATAGATACTTCCCATTCTCTGGGAAATAAACCCAGGCAGAGGTAAACGAAAATTCCGTCGTTCATGTGTAAATAAACAATGTTCCCATAATAAAGAACTCCGGCGAAATATGCTCTCCGGGAAAACACAAAGGTTAGTCGAAAATGGCACAAAAATATCAAGCGCAAGGAGAATAAGTTATCTCGATCGGCTCGTGAAGGACACACGTTTAAAACTTAAATAGACAAAGATTAACGAACAACATAAGCATAAAAAGGTTTTAAGAACTCAGAAAATGGCACAATTGCCTAGAAACATTTCGAAATTTTTCATTCCCCTGTTTTGTCTCCCCTGTTCATGCAAGGTGGCAGAAGCCACCCGGATCCCAAAAAACCACACAGATCACAAACATGCACAAACAGATGCGTATGACATTAATCGAAAACGTGTAACAAACCGCGTTAAACATTCAGACGCAAATTCTGTAATCGATATGTTCCCCTTTTTACGCAATAGGCATATATATAGTCAGTTATGAACATGCACACAGATCTGGCAATTTGAACCCCATTACCCCCTAGATCTAGGCTTGAACGACCAGATTTACCTAAAGCATGCATTAGAACACCCGGCTACACACCCAAAACCTCACGCCTTAGCCCAAATTTCCCACAGACGGCGCCAGTTGGTGAAGCTCAACACCCGAACCTAAGTCTAAATGAGTCGGAGAAAGGAAATCAGATTTAACCTGAGTTGCAATATCAGAATAAACTCGCCTGAAACTTGCTGATAAGAAAACTTAGAGTAAAGAATTGTGTATTACAAATGAACTACATGAAGTATTTATAGGACTACATTAGGGCGAAGGGTAAAAAGGTCTATACAAGTCCTTCACGCGCTCCACACGCGGCGTACGTGAACGATTCTTTGTCCTTTAACAAACTTTCCTAACCGCCTTGCAGCTTTACGTTAACCACGTGGTCTTTCTAGATTTCCGACGTTGATTACTTCCATTCTTCATCTGTGCTGACTCCGTTGGAGCGACCTATCATCTGCGCTGACTTTGTTATGTCTATCTCTTCTTTATATGAGACGTACTTGGGTCTTTCACGTGTGTGGTCCCCTTGACTTGTCCGCGCGGTTCTCTTAGTTTTTATTCCCATCAACGCCGCTTTTTTCTTTGACTCCTCTCCGGGTATTACTTTTAGCGTCATGATAATTCTCCTAGCCTGCGCCGACTTGCGTCTGCGCCGCTATCTTGCTTTCATATTTGCACGATGCGCCTCCGCTCTTCCAACTCAAGGTGCACCCAGAGTCTAGATCAGTCCCCTGATTGGTCTGTGCAGGTTTAGGTCTGCGCTGCTTGATTCGACGTTTCTGGAATAGGATGGCTGATGAGATCCTTACTCCTTATCACAACTGTTCAGATTTTTCTAGATACATTTTTGCCTCCTTAAAAAGCTTTTCCAGGGATGCAAGCAATTGTGCGTCTAAATTCACTAGGTTATTCTCATTTGCATCCATAATTCAGAAGACAAAATTGTCACCCCTACAACAACATATTATTGAAACAGAGCATTAGCAAGAAATTGAAGGAAAAAATTAAGTGCAATAGGAAAACATGTAGAAACGTCTTCTCCAAAAAAAATGCCATGAACTAAAAGCCCAAAAACATGAAAGATGAGCGCAATTCTGTCGATTCAAATAGAAAAAGATTTGATTAGGGAAGAAAATAAACTGATCTATCTCGATCTACCTTGGTCTTCATAATTGTGAGTAATTGAGTCGAAAATTTATAGAGAAAATACGCAAGAGTGCAAAAGAAACTAGCGAGAAGAAACGAGCTCATTAGATAAAGATTTGACTATAATTAATGAGATCATTAGGGGTAGATAATGTAACTAAATGTAAAACGCCTTATATTTTGCAAATAATTTTTTTTTTAAAAACGACTTATAAAAAAGATTGGAGGAAGTCGTTTTTTCTCTCTCATCTCACTAATTTTTACAACTAACTCTTTCTAGTTCTCTAGATCTCAGGTTCTCTCTCTTCTATTTATCTTCTGTTAGGTCCGGAGGGTCTCGAATAGGTGTATGGGGGATACACCTATAGGTTATTTTTGTCTTTCAAAGAGTCAAAACGAAACTTCAAACACAAACTCACACAACCTGCTTACTGAAAAGAGTTTTGACCTAAACATGGTTGACGACTGATACTGAATACTCTTCAGTAAGGAGTTATCAGTTAAGTCAAAAACCTTAACTAATGCACGTAAGGCTTCAATCGAGTTTGATAAACAGAGATGTTATGAATCTTACTGACTATCAGAAGATAGATCAGTTAGACTGATAACACACGCAGCGGAAAACTTTTGTTTCGTAATAGCCTGTGAGTTAAGTAGATAAATTATCCTTAGTGTATTCGGTTTAATATTATTAAACCGAATAGGTGATTTATCTTCTCATTTTTAAACTCAGTTCCTTTCGGCATAGGTGATTTTCTTCGGCGATGATATTCATATTATTAAATGTTTATTTTATTGAAAAAGTTCTCTTCTCCTTATTTATTTTTCTATTATTTTCTCCATATATTTTTAATGTAATTTTCTTGCCAAGGTTTGCGCTCGGCGAAGCTGACTCGCCAAAGTTGGCGCTCGACATAGCTGACCCACCAAGGTTGGCGATTGGCGGAGCTGACTCGCCAAGGTTGGTGCTTAGCGGAGCTGACTCAGCAAGGTTGGCGTTCGACAGTGCTGGCTCGCCAAGGTTGGCGCTTGGTAAGTTGACCTATCAAGGTTGGCGCTCGATGGAGCTGCCTATCAAGGTTGGCGCTTCGCGTTGCTGACCCACCAAGATTGACGATTGACGTGGCTGAAGTGCCAAGGCTGAGATGGAGCTGAGTTTCAAGGTCAACAGAGCTGAAATTCCTTTTTTGTCTTATTATTTTGTCTTTTTACTTAATGCTATCAGTCTTGACTTTCTTCTTAGATAATTTTCCTCTATTAGGTTCGCTTATTTGCCTTCATTCATATTTTTTATCCGATAGTGGATTTAGTTGCAGGAATTGCTACAAGATTATTTGCTACACAATAAGTAATTAAGTGATTCTAACTGTCGTGTGTTTGTTATCTCTACACACGAATCAATTATATCTCTGACTCAACTCAAAACACCTATTGAATTGACTCGCAATCGTACGAGGTCAATTGCAGTGGAATAAGCTAACTCAATTCGTACTCTCAAGGAAGGCTAAGCAGGGTGTTCACTCATGTTGCACACAATTAACAAGAAAATAAACCTAAACACTCTAATCAATAATTTTGGGCTGACACTCTCTCTTTCATTAACTAGCACGTAATTGAAATAAAGCATATACAATTATTTAGGCAAAAATCAACTGTAAATAAGCAATAATGAAATAACATGTAATTCTACGCTAGGGTTTGTGAGGAAAGCAATAATTCAATAATTAAACGTGTATTCATGGAAAAGACCAAAGTGCCCCTTCATTGTAATTCTATAAATAGTGCTTCCTCTCATGTATTCGGTCACGCAACCTTAGTGAAGAAATTCCTACTACTTCTTCTCGTTTTCTCCATGGAACGACAGGTGATTGAATCACATCATACACCATTCAAATAAATGATTATTTGTGGACTCATCACTGCTCATAGCTTTCAATCTTCACACTGCCAATGTTTTTAAGTGCCTCTTGTTTAGCAAGTTATATGAGACCTTACCAACATGCCCCAACCTTTTATAACAAAGAATAGTGTCATCTTTGTTAATAACATCTGAATTTTTCCTATAATGGTCTCAGCAAGAAGATAATATAAACTATTCTTCCTTATTCATTTTCAAAATAACTGCAAAATCTTTCATCACATACATGTATCCATACTTTGATTGAAAACTATAGCCCTCGACTTGCAGCATACCAAGAGATATCAAATTTCTTTTTAAGTTGGGGAATGTATCTTACTTTTGAAAGCATTTTAACAATATTATCATGCAATTAGTCTCAAGTATGCACACAGTGCGCTAGAGTTTCAAAAGATCGTAGCTCATTGAAGTATTAGGAAATGCAATTAGTAATAATCCAAAGAAGAGCACCCACTTGGGAACAATATATAAAAATATTTTTAAAAATTGTTGCCCTCCATGCCCATTTCTACAAGGGGTATTCGCATGTACTCCCTCCGTCCCACTGTAAGTGAGACTCTTTCTATTTTGGGTGTCCCACCATAAGTGAGACTCTTTCCCTTTTTGGTAAAAGTTTTACTCTTTAAACACCTTTTCACTTTTTCACCTACACACAAAATACACTTTTCTTAATTTCCGTGCCCAAAAAAAAGGTCTCACTTACCTTGGGACGGAGGGAGTAGATATAAAAGAAATTTTCATTTTCTATAATTTAACACAACTTTTATTTTATGCTCATAAATACATGAACTTAATGTCTTTTCTAATTTTTGACACCCACAGAGAAAAACTCTCATTTACTGTTGACGTGGATGTTAAAATACATATTCTATGCTTCTAATCTAAATAAGTTCAATATGAAACGGTTAAAAACTGTGAAATAACTAGACAATGCTCAAATATAACATAAATTGTGTAAACAAAAAAAATCAAATTTTTTCTTGCCGGTATCCAAAAAAAAAAGACGTTAAATTCATGTAATTATGAACAAAAAATGAAAATCATATTAAATTTCAGAAAATGAAAAAAGTTTGTTTATTTACAAGCGAAAACCCATTCTACAAACATCATATTTATTTCTTGTAATCAACAAACAAACCACAAACAAAATTATATCAACGAGATTCTCTTAAATCGTCCCTCAGTGAGCGAGATTATCACTTTTTTAGATTCTGTAATTCCTATGACCATTTAAGCAAGATTGTGATAAAAAATTTAATACAATGTTTACTCACAACGAACCGACGGATCATCCTAATAAGACAAGATTTGATATAACAATAAATAATAAAATATTGGATTATGAATAACCGGTTGTAGAGAAAAATCTCTTGACCAACTTATCTAATGATCTACTTTATGTCTTTTTATCAAGGGTTAATTGCCGCTAAATTCAAAAGCTTTTAAAAAATTCGCGATATTCTCACCAACTTCAAAATCGGCATATAAATACATGAATTGAAAATCCGTTCTTAATGTTCCCAAACTCAGAAAAAACCCCCAAATTGAAGGTGACGTGGACTACCGTAAATACAGCGTGGCATAGTCGGCGGTGCAAGAAAACGGCGTCGTTTTTTTAAAAACAATACGACGTCGTTTTTATTTCCAACCACAATTAAAAAAAAAAAAAGAAAAAAGAAAAAGCAAAATTGGGGCTGTGAATTCCAGGTCGCCGGCGAGAGCTTCAAGCTCGGATGGCGAAGCCCCTCCCTGCCCTGAATCGCGGCCTCCCTCCCTGAATCTAGGCCCCAAATCGCAGCCTCCCTCGTCTCTGGTCTCCCTCTCCTTTCTACTCTCTCCCCTCTCCCCTCTCTCGATCTAAGCTTCCCAGCTAGACCAGAACACCCCCGCCGCCGTTGCTCACGATTCGAGCAACAACAATGGAAAATCAAGGATTCGAGCAACAAGAAGAAGGGGGGAGCGACTCGCCCCTCCCCTCTACGCGGCGTGGCCTCCCTCCTCGCGGCCTCCTCGCCGCCGTTGCTCCTCATAAAACCGGGCCGCTCACCGCCGCTCGTGCCCTAGGCCCCAAATTGCAGTTTTCGAAATCGCAGCAGCAGAAAGAACGCCGCCACCGCTGACCATGCCTACCTCCCTCCACTCTCTCTCTAAAACTCCCGGCGACAACAACCCTCCTCACGGCCTCCTTGCGCAGTGGCGTTTGCTTGGGCAGACGAATGACGGCGGCGCGGTGGTGGCGTGGTTGGGGGGTAGGGGAAGGGATGAGAGAGGGGAGAGGGGGTAGGTGGTCGGGGGGTTGGGGGGGTAGGTTTGGGGGTGTTTGGGGATGGGGGTAGGATTTTTTTATTTTTTTGTAAATTAATTTATTAATAAAGTATTATATTTTAATAAAATAAGATTATTAAAAAAATGAAAAAAATGACATGTAATACCTAATTGCCATGTATTTGACACATAATCAGTGATTGCCACCTCATCTCGCCGAAGTTAATAATTTTGGGAACATTAAGAACGAATTTTCAATTCATGTATTTATATGCCGATTTTGAAGTTGGTGAGAATATCGCGAATTTTTTAAAAGCTTTTGAATTTAGCGGCAATTAACCCTTTTATCAAATAGAGTAATGCCACTTGGCATTTTATTATTAAAAGTACAACAATAAATGATGAAATTAGAAAATATGTTCAGGTAGTAATGAGTCATTCATAAAATATAAATTTGTAAAATTAAATTAAATTATAAGTTGTATATGTAAAAAAGAAAAAAATTAATTTTATATTAAATGATTGGGTTGAAGAATCATTGATAAACATAATCTAAATGAATCCGATCGGCCAAAATGCTAAAATTACGATAATTAGCTATTCAATCATTATTTCCATGATCCCGATGCACAATTACATTGACAATAAAAATAAAAATAAAATATTGTAGAAAATTAAAATACAAAATAATTTAAATTTATACATTAGTCACAGTTGAATAGGCCATGTTTCCTTATTTAAACGTCCAAATTCAATAAGTCACTTCCTAAAATAGAAAATCATACATAAACACCCTCAAACAATTGTTTACACCAAAATACCATTTTGTGGCCCCACAAAATTATCTCTTCTTTCATTTAAAAAGTAATATTTTCATTTCTTTCTTACCTTTTCATAAATTTACCCTAAAAAAATTACTTCATCTCTCTCCTATTTTACTATAAACTATTCATTTCTTAATCTCAGTGTCCAAGCCTTGTGGCCAATTGAATTGGAACGAAGAGAGTATTACCTACAACCGTCAACATCACATCATCTTTATCAATTAAAAAATATTTAAAAAGAAAAATAGATGGGGATGTAGCAATTTTCAAAAGTGTGTAATTTTTATACCCGCTTTCATAAAAAGTGGGTAGTAAAGTTTTCGCCCCCTGTTGAATGCTAAACTTCTATGATGCATCTTCGTCATGTCACAAACAAACTAGTTATTTGAAATCAATACAACGATAATCACGCAGTCCTGTTGCAAACAACCAATGCCATTGACAGAAAACTCTAATACAGATAATGAAATCTAGAAATTCCGTACAACTAGCCTTTAATCAAAGTTTCATAGCATAGTGGCCTCAGACAAACAACCTGGATCCTAAGCAGCAGATTATAACTGACCTAATCACCAGAGGCAAAATATCGACACATAATCAAAGCTCGGAGAAAATTTTGCGGACATACCTACTCGTCCTTCTTGTCCTCGGGTGGACTATTACCTGTTTCTGGTTTCTCTGTTTCATCAACCCTTCGCCCATTATCATCGACACCCAGCACATCATCCATCATGTCATCCTCTGCAACATTTATGTCTTCCACATCATCTTCATCTTCGTTGTTACTTTGATCAGGTATCTTTCTAGTCTTGGGACCATGCTCGAGTTGATGGGTCTCTAGCTCTTTGTCCATTGTCTCCTGTAAGTTTGCCATAGCGTTATTTGGTCTTCTACCTTTCCTCCCGTTTTGCCACCTTTCCAGTTCCTTGTCCACATTTGCAACATACTGCTCCAAAATCTGTTTCTGATATTGCGACAGTTCCTCTCTCCTAGCATATTTCCACTCTTGAAACATCTGAGACAAGATATGGTATGAGGAATAGTTTGTATGAATTTTTCATAAACTTGGCCACATATTATCCGCCAACGAAAGTTTGTAGACACTTTTACATAAAAGTAATAGAATGTTTGAGTAAGCTTTTATGCTTTTAAAAACAGTGTATAAGATATTTTAGTGCTTATAAGCACCCTAAAAGTGTTTGGCAAACATTTAAAAGAAACATTTTACTTGCTACCAAAATACTCCATCCGTCCACAAAAATTAGTCTTATTACCACTTTCGTTCATCCACGAAAATTATAGTCTTTCCTTTTCTGGAAACCCTTTATATTTTAAACCTCATTCACACTCAATATTTACAAAGAAACCAACTATTTCACACATCAATTTTGGTGGGTCCCTTTCTTCACTCAATTTTGATTAGTCTCTTTCTCTATTTTATACACATCTCACAACCCGTGCCCTCCAAACCACACTACACTTTTTGTGGACGGAGGGAGTAAGATATTAGGAGGCTTATAACCTCTTTTAGAAGTGCCCTTATAGAAAAAGATCTTATTATAGAAAATCCTACTTTATAGTTATTGTAATTACAACTTTGACATTACTAAAACTTGTATGCTTAATCATCCAAACACTCACTTTATCTTTAAAATTAGACATAGGCATTGAAAAACAAGTTATGCAGGAGTTATAATCTCTTAAAATAAGCTTCGACAAACACCCTCTAAATCTTATTTGAAAACAGGGAAAGAGCTGCATTTTTCAGTTAAACATGATTCTAGTTTAGCCTCATGCTTGGTGGGATGAACTTACTTTTTCTTTCTGCTGCTCAGCCGAAGATGCATCTTCATCCAGAGGTTTTGCAAACGAGTAATAGATCGGAGGTTCAGCCTTAGTCCTGAAAGATTCAAAGGCACAAGAAATGAATGAGAAATGTCAGGAACATATTAAAATGAAATACATGGGATGAACCCAAATCCAAAACAGAAACATGGGTCATTAAGCTGCTTCAACTTTCTGCACATAAACGAACACTTATCTTGAAGTCAATAAAATTGTGAATATGGACACTTTTGGACCAAAAATAGAAATAACCTGCACCAAAGTGACAGTAAAGCAGTTAGGATTATATGATTCTTAAAGCACAATAAGCAAACATAGATCCATTCAGAAATAATATACCTTATGAAATTTCCAAGTTTTTTGTGGTGCTCACTCCACCGAAGAAACAGCAGTTCCATATTCTTTTCCTCTGCCTTTGCAGCTATACGTGCTCTGAGGGTCTGATAGAACAGGGAAGAGTATTAAATAATAATTATCAGAAGTTGAACTCATGCAGCAGTTCAGCAGACAACATAACAGTACGTAAACAGTGGCAGCAAGCCTGCAACAAATGGTCTAAGTAATATGTTAGAGATACGTACCAGATCTCTCTTCCGCTTTTCTGCAATCTGTTCACGCTCTTGTAGCCTTAGTTTTTCACTTTCTTCACGTGCCCGTTGCTCAGCCTACAAAAGAATATGAATTGAGTTAAATTCATGCGGAAGAACATCTGTACAGTTCAGTTACATTTGGTTTCCAATACAAGCATCTGCATCTTATGTTGAAGTTTCATGCAGTTCTCAACAAGAATACTGAATGAAGAAAAGAGAAAAACACCTTAGTTTAGAAGATTCAATCTGTTTGTAGCTCTAGAGGTGAAATAAATATTTGCAAGGTACCATACACTTCTTTCTTTATTTTTTAATTATCTGACATTCTCCAATACACATAAGACACAACCTACTAAAAAGGGTTAGTAGGTTAGCACCTTTCATAATCCTTTTCTTTTCCCATGTAAATTTTGTTGCTACATTTGTTTGATAGTGTCCTCAGAAAATTAGTCAACATCAGTTCTGAAAAGACAATCCCAGATGGCAATAAAAAATAAATCCAAGTCCAAAGTGGTGCCTATAACTTACAGGATCATTAGTGTCTTGTCACCACGTTAATTATATGATAAAATTTTCAATCTAAGCTAGCAATCTTGTAAACTTCATTGCAACCTTATATGATAAAATTTTCAATCTAAGCAAGCAACCTTGTAATCTTACAATAATTCACATAAAGATGGAGATAAACTAGAAGGCAAAGGCAAAACATAACATCAATCTCACCCTTTTCAGAGAATCAGATCTCCTCATATATGCCTCCGTGCCCGATAGTTGCACGTCCTCTTTCCTGAACCTCTGGATGTGCATCAAACAATAGAATATCACAGAAATTCAGGTATTAGTTAAGCTAGCACGCAATGTTATAATTATAAACTCAGTTTTTGAAAGATAAGTGGCAACGCCTGTTCACTAGTAAAAGAAGCAGCAAGCAAACTGTGCCTAACTCACTTGTAGACCAACATTATTCCAGCATATTTAACAAACCCAAGTTCCAGAGGTAAGAAGTTCAAATGGTTTTCTAAATTTTAACACTAGTTTTTTTCACTAGCTATTAGTTAAAATTAGCCGAATTTGACACCACTGTCCTCATGACTATGTCACATTTATGTATCAAGAAGGTACAAAATCATAGAAGATTGATATTTTATACTCAAGATAATCCAATTAGTAGCACCATTAGGTGGCAGATCCTTCACCAGAGACTCCAGGGCCTTATCGAATTTCTCTGGATGAGGGTCGTTAGTACTCCCTCCGTCCACAAAATAAACTCCTAAGTACCCTTAAAAATTTGTCCATAAAATAAACTCCTACTTTGTTTTTTGTACAATTATGTCCTCACTTATCTCCAATATTTACTACCCTTTACCACTAATGGACCCACCTCACAACACCTTTATCACTTTTGTCCACTATCCTTTTATCTCACTCACAACACCTTTATCACTTTTGTCCACTATCCTTTTATCTCACTCACAACACCTTTATCAGCTTTCTTAGTTTCCATGGCCAGCATGAAGTGGAGTTTATTTCATGGACGGAGGGAGTATTTCATTTACAGAATATCTCGTCGTGCAATGGTAATTGGACATCAAGTAGCAAACAAGGAAATTTGCCTCTTCTCAGTACTAAAAGACAGTAATAGTATGTGACATAACCTGAGACACAACCAAAGTTAGCTGTAATCATGCTATGAAAAAAGACATTGCCTCAAAACTATCGTTAGATTCAAAACAAATATGAAACTCTGGACTAATAAACACTCCAGACCTCTTCTCAGAGCTGAAAGACACTAATAGTCTGAGACACACCCAAAGTCATCTATAATCATGCTATGAGAAAAGACATTGCCTTGAAACTATTGTTAGATTCCAACCAAATAAAAAGCTTTGGACTATATAAAAACTGCGAAGTAACATAACCAGAGAAGGGTAGAGGCTATGAGCATGTAAAACACAGGGCACGTGCAACACTTCAAGTAAACATAAAATGAAATGTTACAGAAGAAAGAAATGGAAATACAATACCTCTAACGTGCCAAGAAGCTGGCCAAGCATCCTCTTATTCCTGCTGACCACAGTAGGGTCCTCATCCTTAGGCAATACCCTTGGCACGTGTTCAGCAGGAGGGATTTCAAAGTCCTAAATAATCACACACAACAAGTGAGCAACTTGGAAATTAACTCGACAGAAGACTAGTTTATTCCACAAATTCAAACAAAAAAGCAGTTCCAGACTTTACCATTTTAGCCGACCGCTGATTACCATCCCTCTGAGACCAATTATTAGACGGCTTTCTCTCACCCTGGCTTCCATTGGTATTTACAGCCTCTCTTGTATCAAATGCTACTTCTTTCTCTTCCACATCTGTCGCAGCTTCAGGACCTCCCTCGGTTATCTCTCCATCCTCAACCTTTAATTGAATTATAAAATACACAACTTAAGCTAGAAATTATACTCTAGAGCTTTAATAATATCGTGTACAAGAGTAAGGAATGATTGAAAAATATGTTTCTATTTCAAGCTAATTGTCGTTCACCCCAATTCAGAAAATTGACTCATTTTATTTTGGAATTTTAGAGGATTTTCACCTTCACCACAGCTGAAGAGAGTCGCCTTTTTGCTGGAGGCTGGTCGTCAGCATCATTCCTCTCAGCCTAAACAATGAATAATTAGCGGATTAAGAAAAGCGTGAGGCAACTAACGATGGACAGCGACATATAGATAGAGAAATTTACAGGTCGAACAAAGCCACGTTGACGGCTGCCATTGACGGCGAAATTGCGTGGTCCGGCGCCCGATAAGCCACCGCGGCGAATACCCCTGGGATCTCGTAGGCGCTCCGTAATCTGTGGCGCCGGGAAAAATTAGGTTTTTGCGCGAAGATTGGGCAAGCAGAAGTTGTAAGGTTTTCATGAGCAGATATATCGATACAGTCGTTTATGTAAATACAAAGATGTACCTCCCGCTGTTGGCGGCGGAGTTCATCGATCTCTTTCCGAAGCTCTTCCTCTGTCTTCTCGGCCACCACCGTGCTGGCCATTATGTGTGTGTGTGTGTGACCTACGCGTCCGAGAATGAGAGAGAGATGTGCGCTGCTGCAAAACCCTCGCAAACCAGTGTGTAATTTAGGAACTTCTCTTTTTCTTTTTCTATTATTATTATTATTATTTTATTATTATTGTTGTTGTTGTTTTAAAACGAAAAAGGGTTCCACTAAATTACGAAAAATCGGAAGTAACAATATCTAGAAGCCAATCGGAGAAATCGGCCTTTCAGATCATTGCATCAGAAAAAGCAAGAGAATGCCGAGCAAGCTCGTGAGCTGCACGGTTAGCCTCACGCCGCATATGAAAAAAGTCCAAAACGACATGATGGCGAGCTTGAACAAAAGCTTCCCATAATTCATCACATAGAGAATCCGTACCTTGATTCTTATCCGACAAAACATGCACCGCAAGAAGCGAATCAGTGTAAACCACAACTGGGCCCGTGTCGTTTTCCAAGCAAGTTCCGACCGCAAGCATAATGGCGTGGAGTTCGCCCATTATTACCTCTTCGTGTACCCAATGGTCTGGCAGCCCGCAGAAAATAATCCTTCCTTGATAATCCCTTATAATGAAGCCCATTCCAGATCGCAAACCATCTTCACGGAAATATATTAAGATAAAAAATATTGTTTATGATTATTTTTTGAGTGGTTTTTTAAAATGGCCACTTTCATATTGTAAAATTAAAAATTGTCCACTAAGATAAAAATATTAAAAAATGACCACTGTTACCAAAATACCCTCCCACATTAAAAATTAAAAAAATGGCCACTTTACATCACCCCTTTAAAAAATTCCGCAATTCACACTGGTTGTGAATTGAGAATTCACAAACAGTCGAATTCACAACCATAATTTTTTGTTTGTGAATTCACAACTAGTCGAATTCACAGCCAAAATTTAATTCACAACCAGTCGAATTCACAGCCAAAAATTAATTCACAACTAGAATTTTTTGGTTGTGAATTCACAACAAACGAATTCACAACCAAAATTTAATTCACAACCAGATTTATGTTGGTTGTGAATTCACAATCAGTCGAATTCACAACCTGAATTTAATTCACAACTAGAATTTATTTTGGTTGTTAATTCAAGTAGTTGTGAATTTGAGTTTTTAAAGTTTGAATTCACAATTAAAACTGTAATTTATTTTGATTGTGAATTTATAGATTTGGTTGTAAATTCAATAATATTAAGTTGTGAATTCATCGAGCTAGTTGTGAATTCAAGAACATTAAGTTGTGAATTCATCAACCTGGTTGTGAATTCTTAAATCTAGTTGTGAATTCATAAATGTGGTCGTGAATTCAAGAACATTAAATTGTGAATTCATAAATTTTGTTGTGAATTTAAGAACATTAAAAAAATAATTATACAGCTCAATCAAATTGGTGTACAACACCAAAATACAACAACTCAATCTACCATCAATCGACTATACATCAGTGAAATAAATTTCCTCTATTTTTTCACATCTATTTCTCATTCATCAAGCTAAAAACAAAAATCTCGACAAAAATTGTGAAGGAAAAGTAGATCGAAATTCTTCAATGATGTGCCTATTTACAGCTTTGAACACATTTGTCGAACGCTGGAAATTCTTCAATCCTCCTCGGACGCTGGAAAATTCTTCGGTGAAAAAGAAACGATCTCTTAGAGAGGAAGAGGACCAAACGAAACCCTAGAGAGAGAGAGATCGTCAAAATCCACCACCGCCTCCACAGATCCGCTACCGCTGTGCGTCGCGGTGGTGGTGGTTCGCTGTGTGGCGGAGGCGGAGGCGGTGGCCGGCGACTGTGGAGCGGCGGCGGGGACGAGAGGGAGAGGGAGAGCCGGAGAGGGAGAGAAGAGAGTGTTGGATTTGTATACTGAAAGCAAGAACGTTTTATGCTTGTATACAATGTTTCCTAAGTTCACTATCTAATCTCCTATCTGATTGTGTTCATGATTGCATATGTATGTTCTTTATCTCTATATAAGTAGATTATATGGTGTGTTGTAGATCACAGAAGACCATATAATTGGAATAACCTTAAGAGATATAATATAATCACAGCCGAAATAACTCTAGGACAAGTTATTGGTTTAGGCTGCGGTATAGATGGAAGTAGTTTGTCTTGACTACTTATCTATACTGGCACGTCATACGTATTGATAGGACCACAGTGAGATATATTCTTCTATCTGACTTAAGTGAAGAATTAGAGATCTCGGTGACTTATAAGATCTTAATACTAATAAGATGTCAGATATATATGTTGATTCGTTTATCACTTTGACTTACTATGAGCGAGAGTTATATAGTAACTTGAGTACTCTGTATCTTGGGTGATAGCGGTTAATATATGATATCTGATTATCTGTATTAGTACTCGTATCCGATATAGGATAATGACATCCCCTTAAGGAGCTCAATAATGTTTATTGCGCTAAACCCTGCAGGTTGATTAAGTTCAGGCGCAATAATAAGGTTTGAGTGGTACTGCTTAAGGATTACAAAAGAGATTAATTAATTAAGGCTGTCAGAGCTATAATTAATTAATGGATGTCGGAGATTTTAAATACGAGGATTTAATAAGTCTAAATACAAGCCCCGACTCATCACTGGCAATAAAGGGGTAAGTCAATATTGGTTCTCTAGTGGAATGAACTGATATTTATAAATTAATTATGGTATGGGCTGACCATAGATAAATTAATTTATTTAAGGCCCATCTTTATTCCTTGTATCTGGTCCCTGGACTGGCCCAAAGTCTCCTAGCCCTAGAAGAAGAGAAAAACGCCTCCTACACTAATTCTGTGCCTACAAGTATTTATTTTATTATAAATACAACTGTCACCTCTCAGGAAAATACACTGATAAAATTAGGGTTTTGAGAGCTGTGTGGGGCGCAGGAAATCGTGTGGAGCATTCTCTCTTGGGACTTTCATAGAACGTTGTCCATCCAACGGTGAAAGCTGAGCGGGATACAGTTCAGAAGATCTGAGCTGGAGTCAGATTTTCGAAGGAAATCAAGTTCTGGCAGTCTCCGAAGTACAGCCATAACTTCCTCTACAGAAGTCCGATTGAGGTGAAACAGATGGCCACGGAAAGCTCTTTCGAAGACGAAGAAGTCGTATTTCTGCACAAAATACAATTGGAGGTCGTTTGAAGGGTCAAACAGAGCGTTGAAGTTAGCTGACCTGTTCAGCGACGGATTGACGAATTCGTAGGAATTCTTCAGGTTTTTTCTAACTCCAACGTGCAGTTGTTAAATTCATAGGAGCATGTTAGGGATTAATCGTTGTATGATAAATTAATAATATTCCAAGAAACGATCTTCGGGGCAAATCGAGTATTAATTCAGTTTAATATTCCTTCAATTGGTATCAGAGCCCAGGATTAATTTCTTGGCTCTATTATTAATTTATGTACGATTAATAATGTGCGTTGGTTTTACTGCTGTTGTTCTTCATGGTTTATTGATTCGTGGGACACGTCGTTTTGACGTTGTAATCGTTTTTCACCACGAGAAAATCCGTGGTTAGATTAGGATTTGAAATTGTATTTGTTTTTCCTTTGTTATCTGTAAAATTGTAAAACGAGACGAAGACGACGACGAATCAACATCGAAGGAACGGAGGTTGGAGAGCCGGAGGCTGCGTACGGGACCGGGGCATATGGGGCTGCGCGCGCACGGGCGCTTGCGCGCCGTGCGCAGCATGCCTAGTCAGGCGCCGCACGGCCGTTGCTCTCGGTGCTGGATGCTGCGCGAGGAGGCAGCTGGTCAGGCGAGGGAGGACATCGGCGAGCAGGGGCTGTGCGCGCCGAGGGCAGCGTGTGCGCGATTTGTGCGCTGCGCGCCCGGCAGGCGTCACACGGCCGATGCTGCTGTCTTCGCGCCGGTTCCGCCGAGGCTGCTGAACCCTACTGCTGTGCTACTGCTGCTCGCGCCAGGGAGGCTGCTGCTGAGCCAGGCGGTTTCCGTGCCGGGCTGTTGCTGCCGCGCCAGGATGCTGCTGTCGCACCGGGCTGCTGCTGCCGAGTCCGCTCGGCTGCTGTCATGGCGTGGTGGCGGCGGCGCCTAGGGAACTCCAAACCCTAGGTGGGCGCGGGTTTCAAGAAACCCTAGGGGGCCCAAACCCTATTTTTCAAAGATGAGCCTGTTTGAAGCGTTTCGGGCCGAGTTTACGTTTTTTAGTTTTATTTTATTTCTTTTCTGTTCTTTGTAATAGATTAGAAATATGGGGTTCCACGAATGGGTCACGAAGAACTTTATTGTTTTAATTATGTTCTTTGCATGTCGTGGTGTTAATCTTTATGCTCTTTGCATGCTATTTTTGTCTCTGCTTGTTAATATGTGTTTATTAACTGCGCTTAGACAAGCATGCTAGGTTTATCGTTTTCTTAAGCATGTTTTACATGTTGCGTTCTAGATGAGCATGTTTAGGATTATGTGTTGAGCATGATCAAGCCTTTTGAATTAAAAAGACTAAGCTGTTGATAATTTTATGGATGATTAAAAATTATTTAGATTGCCACAAGCGGTCTCTAGACAAAGTGTTTAGCAATATGAGTAACGGTCCACCCCACGTGGCTTACTTCGTATTTATTTCTCATAAGTTTGTCAGAAGAGGTTTCTATAAAAATATTTAAAGCATTAAAGTAGTGGGAGTTATGCAGTAACGGTCCACCCCACGTGGCTTACTTGTGTAATTTTCACAAGTACTTTAGAGGATGGAATTAAATAAGATAACTAAGAAATTAAATTGAATGCGGCATGGTCCGAGTGAGTATGTCAAATTCGAGAATTTAATTTCAAAGTTAAATTGTGGTTATTTCTTATTAATTTTTATTCTTAAAATTATGTAGACCTCCACATGCGGTCTCTAGACAAAGTGTTTAGCAATATGAGTAACGGTCCACCCCACGTGGCTTACTTCGTATTTGTTTCTCATAAGTTTGTCAGAAGAGGTTTCTATAAAAATATTTAAACCATTAAAGTAGTGGGAGTTATGCAGTAACGGTCCACCCCACGTGGCTTACTTGTGTAATTTTCACAAGTACTTTGGAGAATGGAATTAAATAAGATAACCAAGAAAATTAAATTGAAAGCGGCATGGTCCGAGTGAGTATGTCAATTTCGAGAATTTAATTTTCAAGGTTAAAATGTGGTCATTGCTTAGATATCATATCAAGTACAATGTACAACTCCCCCACGGAGTCCCTTCTTGATGATGATATGGTCTAGTCAAGGTGCCAACTATTAATTTCTTTTGTCAAAAGGTTAAGTTGACATGGAAATTAAATGACTAGGTGAATAGTCTGGTTGAGGAGTTCGTGTGTAACTGTCCACCCCACGTGGCTTGCACATGGAATTCTTTGAGCCGTTGGAGGTTTCATTAATATTGTTTTATCAAAAGGTTACAATATTATTGTTACGAATTATGTGCTTTATGTTCGTTACTTTCAAATATGTCTATGTCTCCTGTTTTCTTTATTCTTGCACAAAGTCTTTTAACCGGTCCACATATATAAAATGGAAACGCAGTTTTTGGATTTTTATTTTTATCACAAACTAACACATTTTTTGTGTTGCTTACTACTCCACGTTCTTATGGTTCGAACAATAGTGAACTGATGAGAAAAATGAATTACATAAAAGGTGGCATAAGACGAATAGTGTGGCTATATGCTATATTATGAGTATAATGTCACAAACCTTGTAGCTTCAACATCAGGGCATGGACGATGCTATTAGCATCATGCTGAATCCCAAGAAAGTGTTCGGAGAGTTGGACTGAGCTGCTCATTTAAATTTTATGAGAGTAATCTTGTTATTTTTATGAGTGAGCACAACTCAGTGCACGAGCATGTCATGCAAATTTTGACGGATTTGACTTGCTCAGTGGGAGTATCGACCGTGAGGCAAAAGTCGATATTATCCTGAACTCTCTTCCCAAGTCTTTTAATTAAGAACTTCCGCCTCAATGCTGTTATGAGCAAGAAAGATAATACTTCTTTTGAATGCCCTAGTTACGGCTAAGGAAGTTGTGGGAAAGAGATGTGCAAGCACTTGTTATTGCCAAAGGAGAGCCATCTTCTTCGTCGAACGACAGGAAGAAGAAGGGTCCAAGGGGCAAGAAAGACAAGGGAAATAGTGGGAGTAGTGGTGTGATAAGAATGAGTATTGGAGATTTTTTTTTTCTTTCAATACTCAAGCCAAACGGTTAAGGTACTTCACTTGCTATAGTAACTGAGACATATCAGCTCATTTTCTACTCAGTTGTGAGTAGTGGATAACGAGAGAAACTGATAATGATTGTTACACCTTGCATGACTTTTTATAAGCTGACAAGGAAGCTGAGAAGTGATGAGATGATTGTCTTCGTAGGCAACGTGACTAGAGTCGCAGTTGTTGCAATTGAAGACTTGTCTTTAAGTCTTAAAGACATAGTTTTTAGTTTTAGAGAGTTCCTTATCATGTTCCAAAATTTTGAATAGATGGATCTTATGTCATTTTTGATAGTGGTGTTTCTATCATAAGAAATGACAAAGTTGTCTATTCTGGTATTTTGAACATCTCTCTTCATACTATAACTTGTCTACAAAATACCTTTATATTGCATTTACATCATCGAACAAAAGAAAGAGAAAAGTTAAGGCTAATCTCTCATGAGGATCTTACACATATATTGACACCCTAGAAATAGGTCACATCTATCTTAACAGGATCCAAAGGCTCGTGTCTAAATAAGTACATTGGATTCAATCCAGGTTGTACTATTTCGAACCTGCGAATCCTGTATAGAAGAAAAGATGGAGACCAGGTCATTCATGGCAAAGGGGATAAAGGGCCAATAATGTGTTAGGAATGATCTTTTCTGATTCATTGTCAGTGTTTGGGATTCCAACCCAGTTTACTACACCATGTAATCCCTATATAAAATGGTGTGGTGGAGAGAAGAAATAGGTCACTCTTGAAAAAATATGTTCGATGATGAGTTATGTATCTTTGCAATTAGTCCTAAAGAATCAGAAGGTGGTTATTAGCAATGACACACGATTCTTAGAAGTGGACTATGGGAGTAATCACTAATCCAAGTCAGATAGTGTGCTTCAAGAAATGGAAGACATTAGACAGGCGATTCCATCACCCAAGCCAAGTGTGCAAGAGTTTTGTACCACAAGACACTGCACGCACTGTTGACACACATGTGCCACCACAAATCCATTGTAGTGGGAGGGTTGTGGGACAACCCGATCGATTTATGTTCCTGGGAAGATCTTTGGATTCAGTCCCTGGTAGTGAATATAAGAGAATCGACCCAGATATTGGAATTAGTGGAAGACGAGAATGTAGATTCCTGGCACGCCTCAATGGAGCAATCCATTAAGAATATGGGTGTATACTAGAAAATCTTGCTACCAGGTGGCAGTAAAGCCTTAGGTTGTAAGTGAGTATACAAGATAATGACAGGCCCGAATGAGCAAGGTCGTAGCTTTCGAAGCTAGACTGGTGGCGAAAGGTTATGCCCAGTGTAAGGGTATAGGTTATGATGATATTTTCGCCAGTGCCATGCTCAGAACATTCGGACCATTTTTTCCATAGCAGCTCACTTAAACCATCGAGGTCTGGCAAATGGATGTCATATATATTACCTTGAAAAAGGTAAGGACAGCCATGTGCAACAACCTGAAGATTACGTGAGGGAGGGAGAGAAGCATCTCGTATCAATCGCTCTCGTGTCATCGGTGATGTGGTTTATCTTGCATTTTATGTAGATAATATCCTCCTAATTGGCGATAATATGGAGTTATTGTCAAGACATAAAGTAATGGTTATCCGAACAGTCTCAGATGAAAGACTAAGGAGGTACAGTATACGTCTCTGTGATCAAAGTTATAAGGGATCACTAGAAAAGGATGTTGGGCTTATCTCGAGTGTCTTACATTGATATTGTGAATGCTCGTTGTAGTATGAATACCGCCAAGAAAGGATTGCTACCTTTTAGATATGGCGTTCCTTTATCTAAAAACTATGTCTTAAGATGCCTGTTGAGGTTGAGAAAATGAAGGCAGTATTCTACGTTTCCGCAGTAGATAGCTTCATGTATGGATTGCTATGTACGAGATCTTATATTTGCTATGCAGTTAGCATGGTTGTAAGATATCTGTATACTCCTAGTTAAGGACACTGAACTGTGGTAAATTATATTTTCAAGCCCCTGACTAGAGAATAAGGATAGTTTACCAGTTAGACAGTTTAGTTCCTTTTTGGATTATACGATTTCGGATTTCCAGGCTGACCGGAACAAAGAATAATTACCTCGAGCTATGTGTTTTTCTTGGGAGGTAAAACCTTTTGGTTTGACCACTACCTCCAGGATCTAAGGGTGATTCCTAGTTTGCGTGAGAGCATCACCTTCGTGATACCTCAAGTGCAGTTCCAAACTGTAAGGAATCCAAGAACCACAAGGGGACAAACACATGGAGCAGTACCAAGTTATACGATTATTCGTAAATCGAGGTTTTTGTGCTCATAGAATAAATTCTCACATATTGGAGAAACCTACTAATCTTTTCACAAAAGGCTTATCGCAAATGGTCATTGAAAGATGGGAATGCGATTGATGCCACCCACTTAGGAAACTTTAAGTATAAGTGGGAGAAGTGTTAAGTGATTGGTAAATAGACGCATTGTATACTAAAAGTTTGCTTTAGTATAAGTGGGAGATTGTTGGATTTGTATACTGAAAGCAAGAACGTTTTATGCTTGTATACAATGTTTCCTAAGTTCACTATCTAATCTCCTATCTGATTGTGTTCATGATTGCATATGTATGTTCTTTATCTCTATATAAGTAGATTATATGGTGTGTTGTAGATCACAGAAGACCATATAATTGGAATAACCTTAAGAGATATAATATAATCACAGCCGAAATAACTCCAGGACAAGTTATTGGTTTAGGCTGCGGTATAGATGGAAGTAGTTTGTCTTGACTACTTATCTATACTGGTACGTCATACGTATTGATAGGACCACAGTGAGATATATTCTTCTATCTGACTTAAGTGAAGAATTAGAGATCTCGATGACTTATAAGATCTTAATACTAATAAGATGTCAGATATATATGTTGATTCGTTTATCACTTTGACTTACTATGAGCGAGAGTTATATAGTAACTTGAGTACTCTGTATCTTGGGTGATAGCGGTTAATATATGATATCTGATTATCTGTATTAGTACTCGTATCCGATATAGGATAATGACATCCCCTTAAGGAGCTCAATAATGTTTATTGCGCTAAACCCTGCAGGTTGATTAAGTTCAGGCGCAATAATAAGGTTTGAGTGGTACTGCTTAAGGATTACAAAAGAGATTAATTAATTAAGGCTGTCAGAGCTATAATTAATTAATGGATGTCGGAGATTTTAAATACGAGGATTTAATAAGTCTAAATACAAGCCCCGACTCATCACCGACAATAAAGGGGTAAGTCAATATTGGTTCTCTAGTGGAATGAACTGATATTTATAAATTAATTATGGTATGGGCTGACCATAGATAAATTAATTTATTTAAGGCCCATCTTTATTCCTTGTATCTGGTCCCTGGACTGGCCCAAAGTCTCCTAGCCCTAGAAGAAGAGAAAAACGCCTCATACACTAATTCTGTGCCTACAAGTATTTATTTTATTATAAATACAACTGTCACCTCTCAGGCATAGACGGAGCCAGGGGGGCTAGAGCCCCCTCCCAAATTTTGAGTTTTTTTTTTTTTTTTTTAATTTTAAAATATATATATGTTTATACCTATTATAAAATAATTTTGTTTAATAAAAGAGTATTTGGTTATTATATTCTCTCATATATATACTTAATTTAAGGATAATTCCGTTATTTAAAACTATATAATCTATGAAATATTGTTTGTTATTATTACTATTATACTTATCTTTTAATAAAAAATGCCTAATATGTATGAAATGCTAAAAAAAATTATAATGTATTGAAACTAATTTGTAATATATAGAAAATATATAATATATGAACATGTTGTTGTTACTATTATTATGATTTTCTTTTAATAAAAAATGTCTTAAATATACGGAATGTCCAAAAAAAGTTTTGTGATATATTGAAACTAGAGTAAAATTTTGGAATAGCCAAAATGGATCATAAAACACAAATTATGGTCACTCATTGAAAAAACATAAATTTTGGCCATTTTTATAGCTTTGGGACGTTTTTGCCCTTAATTGGGCGGACTGGGTAGGGTCAGGAGCGCGAGTCGCGTGCCGGGTAGGATCAGGCACGCGGGTCGGGTTAGGCACTTATGGCACTATTAGTGCCATAAGTGCCAACGAAATTTTTTTTACTCCCCCTGCCCTGTCTACCCCCCAGACCCCCGACCCCACCCACCCCCAAGCCAAAAACAAATTTTTTTTTACTCCCCCTAGATAAAAATAAATCAAATTTTACTTTTGTTATTTTATTTTATGGCACTAATAGTGCCATAAGTGCCAACGAAAATCCAAAATAAAATAAAGTAAAATAGTCTTTTTAGCACTTATGGCACTATTAGTGCCATAAGTGCCAAACATGCAGAACAAATATAGAAACAACAACATCATCAAAATCCTAAATGGAATATCTAAACCTTAGGGGAAGTGTTTAAAAAGTTCCTTTTAGCTTGGGGTGGGTGGGGTCGGGGGTCGGGGGGTAGACAGGGCAGGGGGAGTAAAAAAAAAATTTGTTGGCACTTATGGCACTAATAGTGACATAAGTGCCTAACCCGACCCGCGTGCCTGATCCTACCCGGCACGCGACCCGCGCTCCTGACCCTACCCAGTCCGCCCAATTAGGGGTATATTAGGCATATTGCCTAATTAATGGCCATAATTTGTGTTTTTTCAATTAGTGGCCAAATATTGTGTTTGCATGTTCAATGTGGTCATTTGACACCATTATTTCTTGAAACTATATAATCTATGAAAATATTGTTCGTTATTATTAGTATTATGCTCGTATTTTAATAAAAAAAAATACCTTAAATATACAGAATGCCCAAAAAAAATTTCCCGGGGCCTACCGCCCCCGAACCCCCGTACAGTTTCAGCCCCCCCCCCCGAAATTAATTCCTGGCTCCATCCCTGCTCTCAGGAAAACACACTGATAAAATTAGGGTTTTGAGAGCTGTATGGGGCGCAGGAAATCGTGTGGAGCATTCTCTCTTGGGACTTTCATAGAACGTTGTCCATCCAACGGTGAAAGCTGAGCGGGATACAGTTCAGAAGTCTGAGCTGGAGTCAGATTTTCGCAGGAAATCAAGTTCTGGCAGTCTCCGAAGTACAGCCATAACTTCCTCTACAGAAGTCCGATTGAGGTGAAACAGGTGGCCACGGAAAGCTCTTTCGAAGACGAAGAAGTCGTATTTCTGCACAAAATACAATTGGAGGTCGTTTGAAGGGTCAAACAGAGCGTTGAAGTTAGCTGACCTGTTCAGCGACGGATTGACGAATTCTTAGGAATTCTTCAGATTTTTTCTAATTCCAACGTGCAGTTGTTAAATTCATAGGAGCATGTTAGGGATTAATCGTTGTATGATAAATTAATAATATTCCAAGAAACGATCTTCGGGGCAAATCGAGTATTAATTCAGTTTAATATTCCTTCAGAGAGAGGGACAGAAAAATCGTCGAAATCCTCCACCGCCTCCAGAGATCCGCTGCCGCTGTGCGTCGCGGTGGTGGTGGTTCGCTATGCGGCGGAGGCGGTGGCCGGCGACTGTGGAACAGCGGCGAGGACAAGAGGGTGAGGGAGTGCCGGAGAGGGAGAGAAAAAAGAGAAAATGAGTGTACAATATAGAGAGAAGAGAGAGGGTGAGAAAAATGGCTACTTTTTAATTTTTTATTGTTAGGGGTAATTTTGTACTTTTACACAAAAACTGGCCATTTTTTAATCTTTTAATTTCATAGGCTAAAATTTAATTTTACAATATCAAAGTGGCCACTTTTATATATTACCTCTTATTTTTTTATCTCTATTGTTTTTGTATTTGTTATTTAATTTAATTTGAGTTAATATATCAAAATAGTCATTTTCATATTATAAAGATAAAAAATAATCATAAACATTAAAAAAAGTATTGCTTTTTTTGCTTAAAATATCTATATTTTTTTTGACATTGGCTTAAAGTATTAATTTGCCTTTATTTGGCGAATTCAAAATTAAATTCATGGCAAAATAGTGTTTCCCATTTTAGATTGGCCCGATTAGTCAAAAACTATGAACTGGCCTACGGTCAACGTTTTGAAATCGTTGATCACAATTTTGATCTAAACTGTGATCATAATCGAGATGAGGAAGGGTGGTGTTGCGTAAAAAAAAAACAGTTGTAACATAAAGTAGTAAAGAACGCAAGATTTACTTAATTCGATCGTAAAGATCTACGTCCACGGGGTTGCAGGGTGCTTTCACTATGTATCCCGAGAATTCAACAACTTACAAAGAATATTAAGTCATAGATGATATAACAATAGGGAAATACACCTCTATTTATAGGCAACTAATAAGAATTATAACGGGAAAATGAATCCCTTACTGAATTTTACTCGAGGTAAACTTCTTCATATCTATCCTTGCAACTCTCATCCTTATCTTGAACTTAAAACCTTATCAGACTGGGATCTTCCCTATATTCTAGTAGGATAAGACAATCTTCGTGTGTCAGGATTGATCACAGGCTAAACAGGCCTGTTTTAGGCCGGATACCGCCTTCCGAGTTAAATCAACCCTGTATTGACCAATTTAGTCCTGTTCGGGCCGAAATCAGGCCTATTTCCGTTACTAACATCCTATAGATAAGGAATGCATATTTTTATCCTCGTCAGCTCCTTCCCCCCTTGTTTAGTCAAGACAGGGCTTTTGACGTCTTGGCTGGACTAAAGAAATGGTTGCAAATGAGACGTTTTCGGCTTCCAACTTTAGGAATTAACTAAATATTTTTCTATTTCTCACTTTTACCTGGTAATCTACTGGCAACAGGGTCGTTCTCAATCCAACAGGGTTGATTTCGTTAGTATAGGACTAATTTTCAGGATGTTTGATCAGGCTTATTCTGATGCCTCAACTGCGAGCCACGTGTCGAGACACATTTCTGCGCGTGAGAGACCGTTAACTTTTTCACGCGCTCTTCTCTGCGTACTTGCCAGCTTACTTGCTCTCTCCTCCATGTGCTTTGTCGCGGTTTTGAATAAAACCATAAGACGCAGAAGATCAGAGCTCAAATCATGAACTTCATCCAAGGAACGGACGAGCTCTTCCATGAGGCCTGGGAAAGATTTCACGAACTCTTCCGCCAGTGCCCGCAGCATCAACTGACCAATGTAATGTTGATGCAATTATTCTATGACAGGCTGATTCAAACTGCTCAATTTATGGTGGGCAGCACTGCAGGTGGGAACATAGCTAGAAAGACAGCTGCAGAGCTGAACGAGATTTTCCAGACTCTGGCCAAAAGTTCTCAGCAGAAGTCGACCCGTGGACGCCGGGTTGAGGCCAACGCAGTAGCACAGACTGGCGAGCTGCAAAAACAGTTGGCCACACTTGTGAGATAAGTACAACAGCTCAAGATGAGCAACGCGGAAACTCCTCCTGTCCCTGAGCAGAGCGCACAGCCTTATGGAATCTGTGGTGATTTTAGCCATGGAATTAACGAATGCAATAGAATGGGAGAATACACGTCAAAAGGGCAAGCTGAAGTTCATTATGCGCAAGGTTTTCAGAGTAGACCACAATATGGGCAGAGTTATAATCAAGGCCAGCCGAACTTCAATAGTGGATGGAGAGGTCAGCAGCCTTATGCACCGCAGCCAAACTTCTCTCAACAATATCCTTCGAGGTATCAGCAGCAAGGGAATTTTCAGCCCAATCAACAATTTCAGAATGCTCCACAGTTTCAGAAACATGTTCAGCCTCAGAAGTCATCCTTAGAAGATACTATGCAGTTGTTTATGGAGATGACCAAGCAAAATATGGAGTCTCAGTCAGCTACGATCAAGCGCCTTGAAACGACTGTTGGCCAACTTTTCGACACTCTGAACCAAATTCAGCAGCAGCAGCAGCCTGGGAAACTTCATGGCCAGCCTTTGCAAGCTCATCAGGCTCTAGCTATTACTGCTCTCCCAGAGCAGACAACACCGCCAGAGCTGATAAGGGCGCCAGAGTTGAGAAGAGCGCCAGAGTTGAAAAGGGCGCCAGAGCTGATAAGGGCGCCAGAGCTGAGAAGAGCGCCAGAGCTGAGAAGCGCGCCAGAGCTGAGCAGAGCGCCAGAGCTGATAAAGCGCCAGAGCTGAGACTTCGCAAGTCCACTATGCCTTATCGACCACCGAAAGCTATCCAACGTCCCAGCTCGCCTCTGCCACCAATGATTGTTGATCCAACCCAACCACTACCGAAGCAAGGAGATCCAGGCAGCTTCACTTTTAGTATTGGTTTGGGTTGAGTTGGGGAGGTATCGGGCATGTTAGACTTGGGTACGGCAGTCAATTTGATGCTATTTGATATTTTTAAAAAGTTGGGCAGGAACGAAGAAGAGCTGAAGTGCACTAATATGAGACTTCAGCTAGCTGACGGAGCTATAAGCAGCCCACTTGGACTTTTGGAGGATGTCGAAGTCACGGTGAGAGGAATCAAAGTACTGGCAGATTTTGCGGTGCTCGATGCAGGGAAATGCATTAGAGGATAGAACGACCATCTTGTTCTGCTTGGCCTTTTATGGCTACTACCCAGACTCACATTGATGTGGGATCTGGAAATTTGAGTATGGCCGGGTTAGGTAGATCGGTAACGTTCTCTGTTTTGAATAAGAAGCCTGCTATTTATACTTCTTTATTGCATGGCTGTTCTTACGTAGAGATATTTAACCCTGTGGAAGATAAATGTATTATGCAGGAATTTCTTAATAATCTGCAGGGGGTTGACAATTTTATGCAGGAAGAAGTGGAGATATTCAGCGCTGAAAATCACTTGCCAGCTCTGACTAGACCGCCAGAGCTAACCAGTTCACCAGCTCTGACAATCCCGCCAGCTCTGTCCATCCCGCCAGCTCTGACCAGTTTGCCAGTTCTGGAGAGCACTTGCCCGGAAGACAAACTGCTATATGAGGATGGAATAGTGTAGGAGTTTCTTGATAACCTGCAAGATGAGGTGGCCTTTGAAGAACAGTTTTTGGACAAGCTGCCACTCAAAGTGAATGCAGTGCAAGAATTACCGACTCACTTGAAAGAGGATGCAGCCATTAAGGACGAATCTCTGGGCGTGTTGCAATGCAATGATGGTGTCGTGCAAGGGTTGCATTGTGTATGTTGGGAACCCCATGGAATATCAGGTTTTATTTTGATGATACCAAAATCCTTAGGTTTGATTTGTAACAGACTAGAACTCTTTTGAACTCAAGTGTTAGAGTTCGTTTCTAGTTTAGTTAGCAGTTCTGAAGACTGAAGGACTGAAGGACTGAAGACTGAAGATACCAACTGAAGTATCAGTTGAAGAATCAGTTCGAAACTGATTACTTAATGCGTGCTTCGAGGACTCAGCAGACTGATACTAAAGTCAAGTATCAGTTAAATATTCTTCCTCGGACTGAACTTTCAACGTTCAAAGGAAGCCACGTGCTTACACGTACAACCGCATTAAATGCAAAGATCTCAGGATCTCCTTATCTCTGCAGAGGTCATTCCTATTTGGTGGCTACTTTATCAGAGACGTCACATCTCCTGTCCCTCAAGAGAGCCGTTTCCACCAAACAAGGAACCTCGAAGATTGAAGCCTCATCCCAAATTCGAATTGCTCTCCAACGAAAGAAATCTTGAAGATGGTCTCCGCAAACGGATCTATTCAAGACCTCTCCAATAAATAGCGCTCGAGGATCAACTTCAATCTTCACCGATTCAACGACCTAAGTTGAAGCTCTGCCAAAATTGTTACTCAGCCCAAAGCTTAATCTCCCCAAAGCTTGAATCGAAGAAGAGAATTCCAAAGCCAAAAATCAGTCACTACTGATTACACACATTCTCTTAGACCTTAGGCATATATCTGTTTACCCAGAAGCCCAGGTCAAAACTTGCTCCAAAGAACTTGTTCTTTGAAGTATAGTTGGCAAGTTTTTTAAACCTCCTTTCGCAAGAAAGAAGCCGAGTGTTTGAGTGAATAGGAGTTCAGGAAGGTACTCTGACTCCGTGAGATCCTAGTGTAAGGTCGTGCTAGGAGTGAGAAATCCGACGCGAGTGAAGCGTAGGTACTGAAGTAAGGTCTCTTCAGTGAAACGGTTGTGTGCACCCGGCAAGCACACGGTACGATTTGCAGTGCACCAGTTAAGCACTTGCGGAGTGAATTGTTGGTCTGATCAACCGACCGTGGATGTAGGAAAATGTTTTCCGAACCACGCAAAACTCTCTGTGTTATTTACAGCTTTCAGTCTTTCCATTCTTATATGTGTTCTTACTGTTGATAAACTGAATACTGAATAACCGCAAAGAAAAACCTAAGACTAACAACTTGCTCAACCGAAGCTATTCCGAAACAAGTTTATTTCCGCTGCGTATGATATCAGTCTGACTGATCTATCTTTTGATAGTCAGGAAGATTTATATCATCTATGTTTTAGCAAACTCGACTGAAGTCCTTACGTGCATCAGTTAAGTTCCAGTGACTTAACTGATAACTCATTACTGAAGAATTTTCAGTATCAGTCATCAACCCTGTTCGGTCAAAACTTTTTTCAGTCAACAGGTGTCAAAGTTTGCATGTAAAGTTTCGTTTTGATCTCATTCTAGAGATCCCTCTGTTTTTAGAGGAATTCGTCAAAAATAGCCCATAGGTGTATTCCCCTCCCCCCTCATACACCTATTCGAGACCCTCCGGACCTAACAGTGTACTGCCTAAGGAAAAGAAGAATGAAGGGAGTTTACGTTCTGGCTTCCGAAAAAGAGTGGTCAGGAAGTCTTTTGATGCGATGAGCGCTGTATGCTCATTAGGAGGACCCGCAGCTGCAATCAAGAAGGATGTGTGTTCACAGGGACTAAGGAGGCTGAAGCTTTAATATGATTTCGGTTAAGGGTTTCTCTGAGTCGGGCTGGCGACTTTAAAACTAGCGTTGCATGGGAGGCAACCCATGTTGTTTTTCTTCGTTTGTTTTTCATTTCTGTTTGTTCTCTTGTTCTTTGCTTTCCGTTTTTGTGTTTTATTGTTTTTGGTTGCTTGTTCGGTTGCTTTGATTCTGGGTGTTTATGTTTTTTGTCTGCAGAGAACATGGTCCAGCGCTGCAATTCTACTCTGACATTGCCGCTAGCGCTGAAGAATGTCGGCGCTGCAAAGTCCACTTCCAGATCTGGAATTCCACTCTGAAAAGGACCAGCGCTGACATTTACACTCTGCTGAAGGCCGCAAACCCTAAATTTCGCCGCCCCTCACAGCGCTTCGGTCTTTCATCGCCAATGATCAGGGACGTCTTCTAACTCTTTTTATTTTGTGCCCTGAGGACATGGCCTTCTTTAAGTGTGGGGGGGGTCTTGTTTTGTTGCATGCTTTCGATTGGGCGATGGGTGCCTCTATTCTTAGCTTGCTCTTGGATACTTGCGATTTTGTTTATGAATTTGTGGAAGAGAAGATGGTTTTTGATGTGATTTTCGGGTTAGTGTGTTGTTTGGTGGTTATTCTTGTTTTGCTTTTGATATGTGTTTCTTGTTTGTGCAAAGAATTATGAGTTTTGTTGCAACACTGTGGTAAGCAAGTAAAACGTGATTTGTCCGGTAGATGCTAGAGGGAGTGTTGTCATTGTGATTGCCTATGATCGTATCCTTATCTGTGAAATGTTTTAAATGCTGGACGAATTGCCAAATCTAAAAAGGCCAGCTCTGAAAACGACAGCTCTGAGTCTCTGCTTCTCTAGTTTAACTATGAGCATGGGAAACCACATGAAAAGACTTTGGATTACATCCAAATGGTTTTATTTCATGAATTATGGCTCAACTTTCGGAATTTAAGTGATTAAGCACACAAAGTGTGAAAAATGGAGATACTGATTATAAAGGCGATCACATTAGGGAATTCACTTCTAGCGGAGAATTGGGTCTGATCGAATTACTTGCATTACTATTTTGTTGCTTCGTAAACTTTAAGTTACTTGCATGATCTGAGAGATATGTGTTGATTGGAAAATTTTGAATTGACTTGTTGAATGTTTGGATGGAAATAATCATCGTGAAATGCTCTCTTCCTAGGATTCATACTGATTTTGCTTGAGGACAAGCAAAAGGCTAAGTGTGGAGGTGGGGTTGATTTATGCTTAATTGTTCTTATTTTGGGGGTTTGATTGTGCCATGTTTGAGTTAAATATTCTGGAATTTGGTGCGTTTACGAGTCTGTTTTATGCTTTGCAGGAGATTTTGATATAATAGGAGAAAGAATGATATTCTGGAGATTTTGGATTAGAATTGCGTATTCTTGCGCAAACTAGTGCCCAGAGCTGAAAAGCCCGCGCCAGAGCAAAGCTGATAATCCCGCGCCTAGGGGTGTAATCGAACCGAGCCGAACCGAATAGTGGTGTGCTCAAGTTTGGTTTGTTTAATTAGTATCGAATCGAATCCCGAACATTACTTACCGAATACTTTGAGGCTCGTGAGCGGCTCACGAGCCTGATCGACCCTATACGAACATTCTAAATTTATATTTATATTCAAAATATTGATTATTTTATTTTAAAAATAAATTATTTTATTTAAAATAATAAATATATTAATTATTTTCTTATGACAAATAAAATTAATTAGAGATTTAATACAACTATTATTAATTTTAGTGGATAAATATAAGTTGTATATACTAATAATTTATATTTTTCAAGCTGGATCACTTGACGAACATGTTCACGAGCTAACGAGCCGAATACTACTAAGCTCAAGTTTGGTTTGTTTACACCCCTACCTGCGCCAGAACTGACCACGCTCGCCAGAGTTGACTTCCATAATCAGAGCTCACCATCTCCAGAGCAGAACTCATTCTCCAGAGCAGAACTCATGTCACAGCCCAAAACCGTTTATTTCCTTTGCAATTTTTATTTGAAAATTATTAAAGTTTCGAGTTATTAATATATATATATATCTATGAGTCGAGTTTGTGAATTATTTAGTCGTGCCCCTAGTTAGACACATATCTTTGAATTAGCATTTTATCTATAGAAATATAATTTTTATTCTTAATATTTTAATGTAATTTGGGCCTTATATAAATTATTTTATAGGCTTGTAGATTTTGGCCTTATTTATATTAATAGGCTGGAAGTTTTAGAAAGCCCATAACATTTATCCATATTTTTCTATTAGATTATGATAAAATTGAAAATAGATTCTTAATTTTAAAGGAATTACAGTGTCTTATCTTCACTCCAACCACTAAATTATTCTTTTTTTTTTTTTTCCGAAAACTTGTACTGCAAATCTTCATTTTAGCTTGTGGAGTACCAATTTTGTATAATACGAAATTCATTTTATTTACTCCACCGCCTCATTTTAGCTTATTAATTCCTTTCACTTCTGAAAACAAATTGAAAAACCCTAGCTACCGACTTGGCGTCTGTTCTTTTCACTCAAGTGGTGCGGCGTGACTAGGACGTGAACTTTAAATTCTTGCAGTTAATTTTCATTTAAATTTTAATTAGATTTGGGTGTCACAACTCATTTACCAAAGCAGAGCTAGAACTCGACAGAGCTGAAGCTCAGTCACCAGAGCGGACTTCACTCGTTAGAGTCAACACAATTCCAGAGCTGACTACTTATCTAGATCTGACTTCCAGCTCTGCCATACTCGCCATCGCTAGATCTTCCAAGATGGTAGAGCTACCAAGACTTGCCGAGCAAGTTATCCTGAAGTCTCCTGTGCGCGCACGCTGCTTGATGTTTATCTTTAAAGCCCAGTTTTGCAAGGCCTTTTTGATCAACATTAGGGTTGAAAGAAAGTCTATAAATAGGGCCTTAATGTTCATGTAATAATCATCCTTTTGCCCTAATCTTTTGCTTCCGTATTTGAGAATTAAGCTTCCGTCAAGGCAACCAATTAAATACATTAAGGTTTTTTCAAGTTTTCTTAGTTCTTCAAGTTCTTGAGAATTTCGTTCTAGTTAGCTTTCAATTCCGTTTTACTTTAGTTTCCGATTGAAGTTGTAATCAAGTGACAGTGATTGCATGCATCCTCAAGAAGTTTATGGTATTTCGTATTTATTTTAATTCTTTTGCATCCTTTAAATTATGCTTTGCTTTCAATTATGCAATTTCGTTTATGTCAATTAGATTAGAAACTTTTATTTACAAGTATTTAAATTCTTAGCCTAGTAGCGTTTAAATTCAATTCGCCTTTACTTTAATCGTTTAATCTTGCCTAGGGTTTAATAGTTTATTTCGCCTAGTTAATTCTAAGTTCAGTTTTAAATTGAGTTTTTAATTACAAGTCTTAGTTTAATAATCAAAGTTTACTGCTTTCGTTGTGACATAATTAAGAGCCATTTAAGATCTTCCTTGAGAAACGACTAGGGTCAACTTACCATTGCTAGAGTGTCATTATTCTATTGCAAGTCAATCTAGAGGTGTTTAGGTTTGTTAGGTCCCGGGGGTCTCGAATAGGTGTATGGGGAGGGGGGAATACACCTATGGGCTATTTTTCTTTTCCTCGAAGTGAGGGATCTCAAGATAGAGATCTAAACGAAACTTTACAAGCAAACAGTGACGCCTGTTGACTGAAAACAGTTTTGACCAAACAAGGTTGACGACTGATACTGAAAGCTCTTCAGTAAGGAGTTATCAGTTAAGTTGTTGGAACTTAACTGATGCACTTATGGGCTTCAGTCGAGTTTGCTAAAACATAGATGATAACACTCTTCCTGACTATCAAAAGATAGATCAGTCAGACTGATATCATACGCAGCGGAAATTAAACTTAGTTTCGCAATAGCCTCGGTTGAGCACGTTGTTGGTCACAGGTTTCTCTTTGCAGTTATTCAGTATTCAGTTTATCAATTGAAACAACACAAGTAGGAAAGTAAAACTGAAAGCTGTAAACAACACAGAGACTTTTACGTGGTTCGGAAAAACCCTTTCCTATATCCACGGTCGGTTGATCAGACCAACAATCCACTCCGCAAGTGCTTAACAGGTGCACTGCAAACCAAACCGTGTGCTTGCTGGGTGCACACAACCGTACCACTGAAGAAAACCCTTCTTCAGTACCCACACTTCACTCGTGTCGGATTTCTCTTGCTTAGCACAACCCGCGCTAAGACTCTCAGAGTCAGAGTACCTTTCTGAACTCCGAATCACTCAAACAGTCAAATCTTTCTTTCGAAAAGAAGGTTTGAACGAGTGCCAACTATACTGCAAAGAACAAGTTCTTTGTAGCAAGTTTGACCTTGGCTTCTGGGTAAACAGAGGTTTGCCTAAGGTCTAAGAGAATGTATGTAATCAGCAGTGACTGATTTTGGCTTTGGAATTCTCTTCTTCGATTCAAGCTTTGGGGAGGTTAAGCTTTAGGCTGAGTAGCGATTTTGGCAGAGCTTCAGCTTATGTCGTTGAATCGGTGAAGGTTGAAGTGATCCTCGAGCGCTGTTTGTAGGAGAACTCTTGAATAGATCAGTTGGCGTAGAACGTCCTCAAGATTTCTTCCGTTGGAGAGAAATTCGAATTTGGGCTGAGGCTTCAATATTCGAGGTTCCTTGTCTGGTGGAAACGGCTCTCTTGAGGGACAGGAGATGTGACGTCTCTGATAAAGTAACCACCAAATAGGAATGACCTCTGCGGAGATAAGATCCTGAGATCTCTGCATTTAATGCGGCTGTACTTTTGTGAGTACGTGGCTTCCTTTGAACGTTGGAAGATCAGTCCGAGGAAGAATTTTCAACTGATACTTGACTTTAGTATCAGTCCGCTGAGTCCACGTGGCACGCATTAAGTAATCAGTTCCGAACTGATTCTTCAACTTATACTTCAGTTGGTATCTTCAGTCTTCAGTCTTCAGTCCTTCGTATTTCAGTCTTCAGTCTTCAGTCTTCAGAACCGCATACTAAACTAGAAACGAACTCTAACACTTGAGTTCAAAACTGTTCTAGTCTTACAATTAAGACCTATGAATTTTGGTATCATCAAAACAAGGATTAGGATATTCCACAAGGTTCCCAACAAGGTTGAGTCATTTCATATAGTGAATAATCCATTTAGAAAGTAAGAGTGTCATTTATAAATTGAGAAAGTTGTGATTTTTAATGAATAATTTATTTATGAATATATATTTAATAATTTTACCAATATTGTTAACTAATAATTTCCCTCGATTTTCAACAATCACTAAACTAGTAATATACTCCCTCTGTTACACCTTGATAGTCCACTTAGTTTTCACACATTAAGAAAAATACAATTAATATTGCTTGGAAAATACAAACTTGCTAGATGTAATTATTCAATTTCAGCCTTATTAATTCTATGATTTACTATATCTAAATAAGGTTATTTTAGTAAAACATAGATTTAATGTTAATGTAATTTAAAAACAATTAATCTATGCATACATATTATATATATACATAATACCCTTAAAATTTAAAGTACATTTTTATGTATGGTTGGATCATTAATTATTTAAGAGCTTGACTAATTTACCCCTAAACTAAATTGACGTCTATGTATAAGATTTGTTAATATGTTATTTCTTTTTTCTTATTCTAGAGATATTTTAGGAAACAAATCAATTACTATTTGCTTCTTTTAAAATAGCCACTATCATAACTCATAACATATTCAACAATATACAATTAATCGTGCATAATATTAATTTATATTTTCATCAATTAACCAATATGAGTATACAAAACAACATAAATTAAATATTCACTTAAATATTTTTTATAATTTTTATTATATCTTTTCGTAGGGAATTTTTTTGCGAGTATGTGTAAGTAAGGTAAAAATATTTTACTTATTAAAATAGTGAAAATAATACTCCCTCTATCTTGCAAAAAGTGACTTCTTTTTATTTTGGTTTTGTCTCGCTAAAAATGGCTCAGTATAAACTCTTGAAAAAATGTGTATCATACCACTTTTATTCAATTAACACCATATTTTTAATTTCCGTACGGAAAAATAAAATAAAAAGATGAGTCAATTTTAGTGAGACAAGGGGGATAATTTTTATTAATTAAATAATGATAATTTAGCATGTGTTCATCAATGATTGGTTATACTCCCGAGTCCCACATAATTAGTTCCTTATTCTATTTTGAAATATCCCAAAAAGATAGTACACTTTTTAAAATAAGATTATATAAAAATGGCCTTGATTGATGATGATAAAAGGTACTCCCTCCATCCCAGTGAAGGTCAGACGTTTTTTTTAGCACAGGATTTAAAAAACTATACTCCATATTTAGTGAAAAAGTGAATGAAAAAAGTAACATCAAAGAGAAAGTGAATGAAAAAGTAGCTTTAATTTATTACAAAAAGGGAAACGACTTAACTTCGTTGGGACGATCCAAAAAAAAATACGAGTATACGACTCAACTTTGTTGGGACGGAGGGAGTCATACTTAATAATATTATTCAAATATGTTAAAACTTATAATCTATTCATAAAAATAAAATAAAATTATACTATATTAATATATTATAAAATTATACTCACTTCGTCCCACTAAAATTGACTTATTTTCCATTTTGGGATGTCCCACTAAAATTGGCTCATTTACATAAAAGACAATATTTAACTCTTGAAAAATTGCAGGGCCTACCAACCTCTATCCAATTTACACTTTTTTTCATAATTTTCATACCCAAAAGAACTGACCAAATTGTAGTGGAATAGATGGTGTAATATATTAGTAAAAATTTGAAAATAAAATAAAATAAAGAATATAATTGTGACAATAGTACCACATAATGACAACATTGTTCGATTATATCATAAAATTATATAGTACAAAAACGTAGTGTAAGATATTAGTGAAGTTAAGCTCAAATATTATAAACATGAAAGAAATTACTATAATTGTGACGATAATGTAACATGTTAGCCACATTATTCAAATATTTCATAAAATTATTTTACATTAGTATAAGATATTATTAAAGTTGAAATTTTAAAAATTAAAAAAACTGTAACAAGTCACTATAATATTGAATTCGTGTGGCTTTATTATGCATATATTCAAAGTGTGTTCGTCATAACTTTTCATAATACAATCAAATATAATATTTGAGATTTAATACATAATCATCTTTTATTAAATTTAATATTATTTTAAAAGTAAACTGCGAGACCAGTAAAATAATTTAATGGATACATTTAGATATATATATATATATATATACACTAATTTAATTTAATATTTCAATTAATAATTTTTGGGATTTTAATAAAAATGAAAATATCTGTAAAAATGCAACGAAAAAAATTAACCTCATAAAAAACAATTAGTTGCCACACAAACCACAAAAATAAAATAAACCAAATAGATCACATAAAAATCGTCATGGAGTTGAATATCAATATTAATATTAATTATATTAGTGGAGTTAGTTATTTTAAATTATGAATTTATTATTATTATTATTATTATTAAAGAAAGACTGTAGATTCAATTTTTGAAATTTAAATTGAAAATGCTTTTGTTGATTCCTTAATTGCCGTGAAGGATAGTTATGTAAAATATAGTTTCAATTAAATGGAAATATGATGAATTGACAACAATATCCAATTATGTATATACATAATATGTATATTTAACACTACTCATTTAAAAAGTGTACTATATATTGGGACATCACAAAAAGGAATAAGGGACTATAAGGGTGGGACGAAGACAATATTAATTAAATAGATTTAGTAGAAATAGCATATTAATTTAACATGATTTAAGTTATATCTTATAAATATAAATTGGGTGGGAAATCGTTCTGTCCATATTTATGAATGTATTTAATTGTTCTTTTTGTATAGTATTCAATGAAATGGAAAAGAAATGAAGGTGATAATTAGGAGGAAAGGCGTCATAATAAATGAGCTAATTAACATGTTCTAATCCATAACTAATTGCATCGTAATCCAATTCACAAACTGATTAATTGTTAATTATGCAATAAATGGTGCAAATTAATTGTTTACTGTAATTCTTTTTTGTTTTTGTGGAAAATAATAAATGAAAGTGCCTATAAATAGGTACGTAGGTACAATTGCACTAGCATATAGATATATCACAAAACCAAATTGCTTGGAGTGTTTAGGTACCCATTTGTCATGGCTCTTAAGCTTCTCAACCTCGTCGTTCTCATACTAATAGTTTCAATTGGCGCAAACTCCTCACCTTTTGATTTCATAAAAAACCTAGAAGGTTGTCGCAAGGGAAACAATACAAAAGAGATCTACAAGCTCAAAACCTACCTCAAAAGATTTGGTTACCTCGGACACGAACATCTCTCCGAAAATGAAGCCGACGACAACGACTTCAATGACATCCTAGAGTTGGCCGTCAAGACCTATCAGAGAAACTACAACATCAAGCCCACCGGAATAATAGATGTCGACACGGTAGCAAGAATGGCAGCCCCGCGATGTGGGGTCCCTGATATCATCAACGGCGTCAACCACATGCAATCCGGCAGCTACTACGCCTTCGTTCTCAACGACAAGTGGATGCCATCTAATAGGCATCTCACCTACAAGTTCTTGGGCAACTTCCCCGACGTCGCCAAGCTTCCGGCTGCCCTCGCCTTTCAAAGGTGGGCGTCTGTCACAAAGTTCACCTTCTCGGAAGTTAATGTCACTCAGAAAAGTGACCTAACCCTAGAGTTTTTCCGAGGTGACCATGGCGACGGTTACCCCTTTGATGGCCGCGGCGGGGTCCTAGCCCATTCATTTTATCCTACGGATGGAAGGTTCCATTTTGATCTTGATGAACTGTGGTTCTATCTTCTTAAAGACAAGAATTCTTTTGACCTTCTAACTATCTCTCTTCATGAAATCGGGCACCTTCTAGGGCTGCAGCATAGCACCGTAGAGACAGCAGTCATGTTTCCAACATTTCAAGGTGGAGAGACTAAAGATTTGGGTCAAGATGATATTCTAGGAATTAGGGCTTTATATAAACTCTAGCTACTATCTATTTAAATGGCATGGGTATAGATAGTGAGTTTAATTTGTACGATTGCATGTTAGAAATATTTATAGACGAGATGTGGTACGTGAAATCTTATGCTCCATCAGTTGCTCGCATGCACTTTGTGAAATCATCCATTTCGTTGTGGTTAAGCTAAAAGAAGAAACCCACATTTCCATTTTGTACGTTATGCTTTATCATTTTGAAATAGTATTGTATCTCATAAGTCAATTGTTCATAATTAAACAATAATCACGTGTATACTCCCTTTATCTATCTCTAACTAATAATGGCTCAAACATCACTTTATAGTTCCCCACTAATAATAGCTCAAAACTCATTTTATGCCTTAAAATAAAGGATTAAGGGTAGGTTTTACCCATTCTTAAAGATAAAACAAAAAACTTCACACACAAATTGATCAAACATATAAATCATACCCATTTTTTTGAAAAATTTAACATTTATACCATTAAAAAAAAAAGAATTCCCAAGCAAACCCCCTTCCTTCCAATCGCGGCTCATTCCCTCTTCTGTTCTATCTCTCGCTCTCTTTGCACCGCTTTCCACCTCCACCCAGTTGCACTGTGCCTCCGCCGCGCTTCACTGCCTCCTCCGCCCAACCGCACAGTCGCACCACCCTCTTCTCTCTCTCTCTCTCTGTCTCCACCGCCTTCCCCTTCAGCCTCTCAATTGCGCGCGCCGGCCTCGTCGCGCCTCACCTCCTAGATCTGCCTCTGCCGCGTCGCTCCTCTTTCTCTTTTTTTATTTCTAGATCCGTCGTGGCTCACCTCGCCTCTCCACGTGCACCTCCTCCTACGCCGCGCCGTGCCTCGCCTCCCTTATCTGCCTCCGCCGCATCGCACATTTCTTTCTTTCTCTCTAGATCCGCCGCGGCGCCCCTTCGCCTAGCCGTGCCTCACCTTGCCGGGGCACGCCTCTGCGCCGCCTCGCCTCATCGTGCCTTCATTTCTCCATCTCACCGCGCCGCCCATAATCTCAACCATCTTTATCTCTTTTTCTCTCTCTTTCTCTCTCTCTCTCTTTCTCTCTGCTGCGGCGCCCCTCTGCCTAGTTGCGTCGCGCCGCGCCGCTCCTCCGCCTCGTCAGTTCAATGCTCGATGGTACAATGCTCGACGCTTACTATCTCAACACTCAACACCCTTCACCTCGTCACTCGACGCTCAGTTGGTCGACACTCAATGTCGAGGTGTCGAGAAATAGTTCAAATTAAACTATTGCTCATTCCTAGATGCTTGACACTGGACACTTGCGTGCTCGACGCTTTAGTGTCGAGCAATAAGCAAACGATACATAAGGGTAAAAATATCCTAAATGGGTATAATTTGTTGTTTTGTAAATGATGGGTATTTTTTATGTTTTGTCTTTCAAAAAGGGTAAATCTCATTTTGTCGCTAAAATAAATGGCACCCCTTTACTTTATAGCTTGGGGGTAATGGCCCCTAAATCCCTTAACTATTTTTGTTTTTGCATTTTTCATTTTTTTCAAAAAGTTTACCAAAATATATATAACTTGTGATGGCCCGACTTATCTAGGGCCATCCACACTGGACTCGCGGTGCTTATCTAGGTTAATTAGTGGAAATAGTTAACCTATCTATTTTGGTTGAAAAACTTGGTTAAGAAGAATTAATTAACCTATTCTTAGATTGTTCTGCTCAAAGGAAACCTGACTTGACACGGAGAGTGCAGACTCCGATGAAATCTAGGGAGTTCGTTGTCATGTTTTTGAGTGACCGAAAGCAACTCAATTGTTCAATTGTTTAAGGAAAACAGTACACAGGTTCACAAATGCCACTCAGGGCATAACTAACAAAATAAAAAGGTTGTAAGCAAAGTTTCAAGGAATGGACTGCTATCAAGAGAACCCTTGACCTTCTTAATCGCTTCAAACCATCACCACCTCTTAGCCTCAACTGCAACCGACTCCATCAACCTAAAAAGATTTTAAAGATTTGGGCCGAGTACTAGTGCACATAGTGAAGTTAATGCCCACTTTTTTTTAAAAAAAAACTTGTTTTAAAGAAATTTTTTGTTCAGTGAAATACATGTCTACAAGAATATACTACAACCCTTTATAAAACAATTACTATAAATTGTAATATTAACTTTGAGCCGAAGCTCTTTTACTACGCGCGTTTTTCCTTGTTTGGTGTTACGGTGCTAGATATAAGGAGACCCGGCTCATTAATCCCCACAACTAGGCCCATATTAATTCTCATGTACACTTCTCTGAACCCGACCCTATTGTGGGATAGAGCCGATCGTAACTCGGGACTCGACCCTTTTGTGGGACTCTCGATTCGGGACCCTACCCTTGTGAATACTCCTAATTCATCACTTGTAACAAACAAATTTGCTTGTATTTAAAGAGAGGGCTACTAACCCAAACATACTTTTGCAAATATAGCTCACCTGATCTTCAATGTGGAAGAGAGAGGTTATCTTAAACTACGGAACCGCTCTGGATCAATTCCTACAAGACAAGTTATTAACACTTAGCTCATGTCATAAATAACGGAAATCGTTGTCTTTCTAGGGTCTCTAGGTCAACCTATTATCGAACGTACAACACATAATCAAGGCTAGAGACATGCATTTTTCATGTACATTAACTTATCTTGATGCCTTATCTAGGTTAACTCACTCATGTTCATGAAAGCTTATAATAAAACATGTCCCAAACACATCATGCATATACACTTAACTTTCATGAAAAATCCTTTAAAAATCAAGTTCCATACTTAGAAAATATTTCAAGAAATTTGAGCTCTTAAGGGGTTGCAACAGACACTAAATCTGCCTTGAGGCTCCAATGAGCAATCAAATCCATCAGAGTTCAAACGAGCAAGATATGCCCTTTCAAAGGTAGGCATTTATCAAGCAAAATCTTGAAATTTTAGATTTTCAAATTAAAGCTAAGTCATAGGACTATCTTTAGAAATTCATATCTCCCATTGCAAAATTCCACTGGGGACCTCAAGGATCAATTCGAAAACTAGGGAGAGTGTAGAACACTCTCCAGTTGGATTCAATCTAAAACCGTTCATGCATGGTTTTGAAGATATAATGATTAAATTTTAATGCACAATTTGGGTTCACGTTCGGCAGGTTCATAGCATAAATCGGAAAAACAACTTTAGGTTTCACCAAAATGATGAAGATAAAAATATGCATCCCAAGAATTTCGGAAGAGAACAACCAAGGAAGACGGAGATTCCTGGCCCAAATAAGTCTTGTCAAACCTTGTTCCACGCTACTCCCAACATAACAAGTCTAAACTCTCAGAGGTGCGAGAGTGACCTTATCCTGAAGAGTCCTATATGTCCGTTCAACCCTAATTCGAAGTCAAGAACAACATGAAAATATGAAGATAAGGGCAAAGAGACATAGTCCGATTAAAACTCGAATATGAGTCATTTTCCTACTAGAATTCATAGTCATTCACCTATAAATACGTGTAAAATCCTAGTGTAAAATCACCTACGATCATTGTCAACTTACTTTCAAAGCCTTACGGTAAAGCAATACAAAGTTCAACGTTTCAACGCATTTTTCGTGTTCTTTTTACTTTCTATTACAAATGTGTTATTTTTCGGCGCAACAACTGGCGTCGTCTGTGGGAAATCGTTATCCAAGCTAGACGTTAGACGATTTTCTACTGTTGCTACTACTTTTGCCGACGATCAACACCAATCAAAGCCATGGAGAAGGAGAACAACAACCTCGACATCAACCGCAACCTCAACACAGATTTCAACAAAGAAGACTCTAACCACAATCGAATAGTGGATTTAGCAACTGGAGCAGTCAACAACGAGACCATCGAACGAGTTCCTGTTAACACCACCGTTAACAACGATGTCATTGTCACACCGATTGGAGACAATTCTATCCCAAATTCCATTGACGCCATGTCGCAAACCCTCGATTTGCTACTTATGAAGCAACTCATGAACATGGGGTGGGACATCAAATCACTACAGGAAAACAGACCTATTGCGACATACGCACATGCGACACTACATGTACGTGACGTAAAATTACCACACTTATGCTTTTAGTGTCGTATATTTATGTCAATTGTGCGTCATCTAAACATTTTGTCATATTTTAGTGACACAAATGCAACCCTTATTTTTATGTCTCAAAATTATGACATTTTATTTGCGACGCTTCAATAAAATGTCATAATTATACCACATATTTACAATTGTATTGCATTAACATCGTATATTTACGTCAATTGTGCGTCATCTAAATATTTTGTCCTATTTTAGTGACACAAATGCAACCTTTGTTTTTATGTCTCAAAATTGCGACATTTTATTTGCGACGCCTCAATAAAATGTCATAATTATACCATATATTTACAATTGTGTTGCATTAATGTCGTATATTTACGTCAATTGTGTGTCATCTAAAGATTGTGTTGCAATTGAGTGACACATATGCGACATTCATTTTTATGTCTCAAAATTACGACAATTTATTTGCGATACCTTCATAAAATGTCATAATTATACCACATATTTAGAATAGCGTTGCATTAGTGTCATATATTTATGTCAATTTGTGTCATCAAAATATTATATCATATTTTAAGGAAAGAAATGTGACACTCATTTTTATGTATCAAAATATTGATAATTTATTTCACAAATCAAATATATGTAGCAAATTTAGACAAGTATCGTGATAAAAAAATGTTTGATGGCCGAAATATATCGATGAATAAGTAAATATATATACTAAAATTAACTACAAATATATTATTATTATTATTATAAAAGGTATATTCTTGCAAATTTTGGTATATCTATATTATCCTTAATTATTTTGATTATAATTTAGTAATTTAAATACACACATTTAGGAGTTATCTATTTTAGTATATTGACAATAATTCTCATTGTATGTTAAATTTTAAAAATTTGGCAAAAAAATGTTAAATTTTAAAAACTCAGAATTAATCTATTTTGTGTGATATAAATTATTTTTATTCTTAACTTTACGTACGTGTAAATAACCAACATGAGCAAATGTTGTAAGAGAAATTTATGGGGGGCGCAACGCTGAGCTGGGTGGTCCGGAGGAGGAAAAAGATGGAGGCGCCTGTTATTTGGGGCAAATTGACGAAGGCAATGTTTTGTTTAAAACATTTATGTGTTATTTTATTTTTAAAAATTTATGTATATATAAACTTAGAGCAAATGAGAAACAAATTGATTTGATGATGCGGTTGGTACAACTTTGACCTATATAATTGAGGTTTAACCATTCGATCCTTCAGCCAAAGACCATTTTTCTCATTTTTTCAAATATTCAGTTTTTTTTTTTTTTTTTTAAATATACACTTTATTTTGTGGTTTTCTTAATCACGTGTAAATATACACTTTCTTTTAATTTTCCACTTCATTTTTTATTTTATTTATTTTTTAAATAAACACTTTCTTCGTTTATATATTTTTTAAAGTATACGCTTTCTTTTTTATTGTTTTTAATTCTTCTTAGACATACATTTTCTTTTAATTTTTCTCCGACGATCAAAAAGATGTCACGAACACCACCACCATCTAAGATTTGATAGAGAAGGACAAAGTGACGTCGTATGGTGTGCAACTGATAATAGTAGACCCATAACACGTGTTTTGTGTTTTAGAACCATAACACGTGTTTTGTGTTTTTCAAAGTTTTCTTTTTCTTTTTTAAGAAATCTTAATTTATCGGGCATTATATATTTCAGTTTTGTACTGCCTCTGTTCCAGGCCAATAGGCTCACTTCTTTTCGGCACAGAGATTAAAAAATTCACTTTTTGATAGTTAAATGTGGTGTGGTCCACCAAAAAGTAACCTTTTAAGAGTGCTCCCTTATGAAAAGACTAAATAGTACTCCTTTATTGTTACTTAATAAAGTCCTAAACATTTCCATATTAATACTGAGCTATTGGAGTGGGACAATCTAAAATGGTAAATGAGCCTATTGGAGTGAGACGAAGGGAGTGCTAGAGTTTTATTTTTATTTGTAAAAGTTTACAATTGAGGTCTAATTTGCAAAATAAGTACAAATCCGTGATTTATTTTACATTAATCATTCTAATCCACCATTGAATTTGTTTAAAATTATTTTTATCAAATAAAATAATTTTATTTTCAAATGCATGCTTGTATATCAGAACAATTATCTTGACGGGTATTAACATAAATTTATATATCGTGGTCTTATTGATATTTCAAAAGTATTCAGGTTTATCTCACTAAAATTTTTAAATCTATATATTTTTATTATTTTTGTTATTATTTTAAATCTAAAAATATTAAAATTCAAATTATAATATTATTATATTAAATTAATAATTATAAAGTGTTTCATATATATTGTACACAAAGACTTGCATGACACCGGTCTCATATATAAGACTGGTCGGTCATGCGAAGCATAATTAAAATTAATTTCATGGAGAATAAATACATGAGGAAGACAAAGGCCTAGCCTATTGGATAAGTCTCCACTTCTCATGCATTTGACACTTTGTTCGAATCACTCAACATGCAAAATTTCTTTTCTTTTTTTCTTATGTATTATTTCTTTGTTTTTTTATATTTCTTTATATATAAATTCATAATAAATAAATAATAAAAAAAATCTGTGCTTCAATGGATAATGTCCTTTTTATATCTTTTTTTGCTTTGTATTTGTAATTTTATTTTTTTAATAATTCATTTTTTGTCCATATATTTTAATTTTTTTCAAGTTTTTTTTTCTGTATTTTATTAAATTTTTTTTTTGCACAATTTCTTTATTTTTTTATATTTCTTTACAAATAAAATTTATTATAAATAAATAATAAAGCCTTTGTGCTTCAATGGATGAGGTGTTTTTTATATTTTTTTTCTACTTTTTCTTCAGTATATATTTTTTTAATAATTCATTTATTTCTCCATATATTTTTATCTTATTATAAATAAATATATAATAATTTTAACTAATATGTTTGAGTTGAATATTAAAAAAATAAAAAAATTAAGAAAATGTCAAGATAGTAAGAATTGATATTATAAAAGTCAAAAAGGATATAAGTTAAAAACTGAAAATGAAAATAAAAATAAAACTAGAAAATAATTGAAAAATAGACTTATTAAAAAAATGAGAGAGGAGAGAGAATGTTTTAGAATTTTAATCTTTAAATAAATATAAAAGTTATATTTTAAATCAAATATTTACATAAACTATATCAAATTAAAGCTCTTATCGTGATCTTTAATTTGATATTCATATTAAATATTTTGTAATTAGTCGAATTTCAAAATTTTAAAAAGAAATAAAAAAAATAAGAAGATAAAGATAAAGAAAATAAAAAGAAAAAAATATAATTTACAAATAAACTTTCAATTATATTATAACTAAAAAATTGTCACTTAATTTTGAAATTGATATTTAATTGAAAGTTGCCTTTTTAATATAGTGCAAATTTTGAAAATATCTTAAATCCTAAGACTCACTAAATCAAAATTTTCCAAAGTTGAGAGTATTTGAAGTGTAATTGTTAGTTAAAGACATATAATAAAATCATTTATGACTTTTTATGTAAAATACAAATCCTAACAACTATTTCAGTACCAACACGCTGGGTTGGATTTCTCTTCACTTTTCTCAATCTTGCAAATACGCTAAGACTTCATTCATCTCGGTTGAAAAGGGGTTTGATCTTCCAACTAAATTACAGATAATATGCTCTCTGTAATAAGTGCTTAGGCTAAAGCTTTACAATGTATTGCCTAAGAATTCTAAGAGAATGTAGGTAATCAGGAATCTGATTTTGAGCTTTGAATATTCTCTTCTTCGATTCAAACTTTGGATGATTGTGAGTAGGCTGAGTTTCAAATTCGGCAGAGGTTCAGCTTGTATGTTTGAATCGGTGAAGAAAGAATTTGAACGTTGAGCCTATTTCTAGGCAATGTCCTGAGTAGATCCGTTGGAGGAGATGTTCTTCAGAAATTGCCGTTGTGAGACATACTTGAATTTGGGCTCAAGTCTTCAATCTTCTGTTCTCCAAAAAGCTAAAAAGAAGCAACGTCTTTTTTTGCTTGAAGATGGTGTTTGTAGGCCGATGTGACACAGAAAGGGAAGCTTTGTGTCAGTAAGGACGATCTCCTATCTTCGGCATTTAATGCTTCTGTCCTGTGCATTAAATTCACTTTGTACGGTGGTTGACTTCTTTGGCTTCTTGACGAACGGACTAATGCATTCCAAGGTATCAGTCAGAATATTGTCACATAGACTTCAATGCCATTTCATCAGTCGGCTCTACTGATCATGTATCTTCAATCGATTGATCTTCAGTCTTCAGTCTAGTATTTTCAGATACTGGTCTTCAGTCTATGTCGCTTTAGTCTAAATAATGTGGACTAAAACACTCCAGAAAGAGTGTTAGATAAGAGAGACATTCTATTAGTTTTAGTATCATCAAAGCGAAGAGGTTGGATATATATTTTTGTGTCCCAACAATTTCCCCCTTTCTGATGTTGCCAAAACCTTACAATTGAGTTCCTACAGTAAGAAGAAAGACAACAGGGAAAACGGATTGCAAGACTATATACAAAGGACACCAGTTCCCCCTAAACAAGATAACCTTTTAACCTGCAATCAGAAAAAGACTGAGAGAAAAGCATAAGAGTAAAGCATAAAGAGTAAAGATCTTAACAGTGCCTGGACAACTAGTGATTATCTTCAGGATGTAGAGAAGAGGTCATTTCATAAAACAAGGAAACTAATGATTTATCAGTTTAAGAAAACATTCACAACAAGGAGAAAGAACATAACATAAGACAAGATAAATCTACGATTTTTGTCCGTAGATCCGATTGATTTTCTCTCAAATCCTTTGCCCACTGTGGCTGAGATTCCTCAGTGAATTTCCAGGTGTTCATTATGATCTTTATTTCTTATTCCACTACTTCTTTGTCGAAGATCCCATTCCTGGTGGGAGCGGTGATGTAATGCGGAGGAGGAGGATAAACTGCATTTACAGAGTCTGCTGCAACTGAGAGACGATGCACCCTATCATTTTCTCCCCAATTTTTGAGAAAATATATCCATGAATCCTTTATGGTCTGTTATGGAGCTCTTATCTTCAGATTTACGCAAATGCGATACCATTTGGTGAAGCTTTCATTTAGTCCGATCCACTAGTCACTCAAGTCACTTTACACCCAGTAATCTTGGTGTTTCACATTCTTTGCGGTGAAAAAGGACTTTAGAATCCCTGCCTCCAAGTAAGGTTTCATGCGTTGGAATGGCTTCAGTTGTATTCACCCGCTGGAATGTAGGGCTCGACCGTTGGAGATTTTGCTCGCCCGTGGTAGTATCAGGCTCGGCTGCTGTCAATTGCTGGAGTATGCATGGTGATGGCGGTGGTTTTAGATGGAGAAAGGAATGCGGCGGCTGGGTGTAGGTTTGGGAGAGTAATGAAGTGGGTAGATGGAAGAGTAATGAGAGATAATGAGGATGGTGGGAATTAAAGGTGCACTGATTAAAATAAATTCATCTGCAAAGCACAGCAACTCTGTAATTTCCACCATCTGCAAATTTCAGAATAATTCTCATTAGCTTACTATAACAAACAGGACCAAAACACCAAAAAGGAATAGAACGAAATGAAATAACATAAAAATAAATGTGGGTTGCCTCCCACAAAGCGCTCTGATTAAAGTCTAGAGCTCGACATCATCAGATTCTTTAGCAATCAGGATTATGGAGAGCTTGAGACTCCACCACCATTGGAGGGCTATGGTGCTCAAAGTACGTTTTTACTCTATGTCCGTTCACTGTGAAACTTTCATCAGTATTTTCGTTATATAGCTCTACCGCACCATGATCGAAAACTTCCTTAAGCAGGAATGGACCACTCCATCTGGATTTAAGCTTGCCAGGGAAAAGCTTCAGTCTTGAATTAAACAATAAAACCTTCATTCTCGGGCGAAGCTCCTTGTGAGAAATACGGCTATCATGAAGCCGCTTCACCTTGTCCTTGTATATCCGGGCGTTCTCATACGCCTCATTGCGCAGTTCATCCAATTCTTCCATCTGCAATCTACGGTGTTTCACTGCGGTGTCCAAATCACAATTTGCTGCTTTGATAGCCTAGTATGCTTTGTGCTCGATCTCTACAGGCAGGTGACACACCTTTCTATACACGAGACGGTATGGACTCATCCCGAGTACTTCTTTGAAAGCAGTTCTGTAAGCCCACAGCGCATCATTAAGCTTTGTCGACCAATCTTTGCGCGATGGTTGAACTGTCTTTTCCATAATGCCTTTAATTTGCCTGTAGCTTGTCTCAGCCTACCCAGATGTCTGCGGGTGATAAGGTGTGGCTACCTTATGTGTAATTCCGTTCTTTTTCATGAGCTTTGCAAACAACTTGTTGCAGAAATGCTTCCCTCCATCACTAATAATAGCTCTGGGAAATCCAAATCTACAGAGAATATTTTCCTGAACAAACTTAAGCACCACATTAGCATCACATGTCCATGTGGGGATAGCCTCAACCCAGTTGGACACATAATCTACAACAAGCAAGATATATTCAAATCCATAAGAGACAGGAAAAGGACCCATGTAATCTATGCCCCACACATCAAAAATTTCCACAACCAAAATATTATGGAGAGACATTTCATTTTTACATCCAAGATTTCCTACTCTCTGACACCTATCACAAGCCAAATAAAAAGTGTGTGCATCTTTGAACAGAGAGGGCCAGAATAAATCAGATTGCAAAACTTTATGCGCTGTCTTCTGTCCCCCAAAATGTCCACCACAATGAGTTTCAAGACACAAACTCAAAACTTTCTGTTGCTCTTCGTCCGGGACACATCTTCTAATTACTTCATCTTTGCCCAGCTTGAATAGATATGGATCTTCCCAGTAATAGTGCCTGCACACAGCAAGAAATCTTTTCATTTCCTAGGATGTCAGATTCGGTCTTGATTCTCCACAGGCCAGAAAATTCACAATATCAGCAAACCAAGGCACAAAAGTGAGTTCATAGGCATGCTCAAAAGGAAAAGATTCAGGAATAATTCTGTGACCAGACTCCACCAAATTATTTTCCAGTCTGGATAAATGATCTGCCACAGAATTCTCACTCCATTTTCTATCCTTAATTTCCACATCAAATTTTTGCAGTAATAAAATACAACTTATTAGACGTGGTTTATCCTGTGTTTTGGTCAGCAGATATCTCAAAGCAGCATGATCACTGTGAACAATTACTTTAGACCCAATAATGTAAGCACGAAATTTATCTAAAGCAAATACCACAACAAGCAGCTCTTTTTCAGTAGTGGTGTAATTTATTTGTGCACTGTTCAGAGTTAAACTAGCATAATAAATTACACGCAACATTTTTTCCACACGCTGACCAAGCATAGCTCCTACAGCAGAATTCGAAGCATCGCACATAATCTCAAAAGCACAGCTCCAATCAGGAGCAATTACCATAGAAGTAGTACTCAATTTCAATTTCAACAATTCAAAAACGTGCATGCAAGAATCATCAAAGTGAAAAGGCACATCTTGGGCAAGCAATTTACACAAAGGTTGACTGATTTTTGAAAAATCTTTAATGAAACGCCGGTAAATACCAGCGTGACCCAAAAAACTTCTAATTCCCTTAACATCAACAGGAGGGGGTAATTTTTCAATTACTTCAACCTTAGCTCTATCAACCTGTATACCATGCTTGGACACCACATGACCAAGAACTATGCCACTAGTCACCATAAAATGACTCTTTTTCCAACTCAACGTCAGGACACTTTCAATGCATCTTTGTAGGACCAACTCAATCTTAGCAAGACAGTCACTAAAGGATTGACCAAACACAGAAAAATCGTCCATAAAAATTTCCACAAAATTACCTATCATCTCTGAAAAGATCGACATCATGCACCTTTGAAATGTCCCGAGTGCATTGCACAGTCCAAACGGCATCTTCTTCCCTGCAAACATCCCAAACGGAGTGGTGAAAGCTGTTTTATCTTGATCTTCCGGTGCAATCGCGATTTGATAGTAACCTGACAAACCATCAAGAAAATAATAAAAATCATGCCCAGCTAAACGATCCAACATCTGATCAATAAAAGGAAGAGGAAAATTATCCTTTTTCGTGGCTGCATTCAACTTCCTATAGTCGATGCACATCCATCATCCCGTGACAGGACGAATCGGCACCAACTCCCTTTTGTCATTGAGGATAACCGTGATCCCTCATTTCTTTGGCACTACATGCACCGGGCTCACCCATTCGCTATTAGCTATAGGATAGATAATCCCTTCTGCTAACAGCTTGAGGATCACATTGTGCACCACTTCTATAAGGATAGGATTTAATCGCCGTTGGCCATCTCGCTTGGGCTTAGCTCCTTCCTCAAGGTAGATCATGTGCATACATGTGGCAGGACTAATGCATCGAATGTCAGCTAAGCTCCAACCAAAAGCTACTTTGTTCCTCTTCAACACCTCTAGCAACGCCTTTTCTTGTTCCCGAGAAAGCGCAGCTGATATGATCACAGGCTTCTCCTTGCCTTCTTCTAGGAACACGTACATGAGATTCGCAGGAAGTTCCTTCAGCTCCAGCTTGGGTTTGCATCGAAAGTCAACAGGGACAATCAGTTCACCCACTCTCACCAATATATCCTCAATTATCCCACGGGGATATCTAACAGACCTATCAGCAAGCTGTAAACACATGCGAATGGGTTTTAAATTACCTAACTCTAATTTCTTAAAAATAGAGTAAGGCGTCAAATTAATCCCCGCACCCAAATCTAACATGCCTGTAGCTTCCTTACCATTCCCCAAAGCAATATTTATCACAAAGCTACATGGGTCACACTGTTTGGGAGGCAAAGGTTGCTACATGATGGAGTTTGCAACCTCCGAAACCAGAATCTTTAATTGTCCACAAACTTCATTTTCTTGGAAGCTAACTCCTTGAGAAACTAAACATAAGCATGGACATTCCTAATCACATCCAGGAGAGGTAGATTCACGTTCACCTTAGCCAGCATGTTATAGAAATCCGTAAACTGCTGGTCCTGTTTCTTATTCCTCAGTCTGCTTGGGAATGGAATTGGCGGTCGATATGGCGTGCTGGACTTGTGCAGTTTCACCTCTTGCTCTTTCTCCATCTCCCCTTCTTTGGTTGGCAGCTCATGTTCTATTTGCTCTTCCCTGCAGTCTCCCTTCAATTGCTCATCAACAGGCTTTTCAACTTTACTATCCACTGTCTTGCCACTGCGTAGAACAGTGACAGCTTGAGCCTGATGAGCCTGCAATGGTTGACCATGAAGTTTTTCGGGCTGCTGTTGCTGCTGCAGCTGGTTCAAAGTACCCGACAACTGTCCCACAGTTGTCTCAAGACACTAGTAGCTGCCTGAGACTCAAAATTCTGCTTGCTCAGCTCCATAAAAGATTGTATAGTCTCTTCCAATGAAGATTTCGGCTGTGGAATCTGCTTCTGATACTGTGGTGGAGCATTTTGGAACTGTTGCTGCTGAAAATTCCCTTGCTGCATAGGAAATTGCTGGGAAAAATTTTGCTGCTGCATAGAATACTGCTTGTATTGCTGTGAAAAATTCTGCTGCTGCGGGACAGAAAATTTTTGTTGAGGTGAGAAATACTGCGGTTGATTTTGATATCCCATCTACTGTGGAGGTCTTCAGAACTGACTTCCTTGATTTAATCCTGATCCTCCAGGACCCTGATTTTTCCAGCCAGCATTTTGCTGACCCCTCCATCATCCGTTGAAATTTTGTTGGCCTTTTGGGGTCTGCTTGGATATCCTTGAGCTGAATAAACTTCAGCTTCTCCTTCTGGCGTGTATTCCCCCATTCCGTGACATTCATTGACTTCATAGCCAAAATCACCACATATTTCACAACCTTCTACGCTCTGCTCTTGGATACGAGGAGTCTCCATCTTGCTCATCTTGAGCTGTTGTACTTCTTTCATAAGTGTAGCCACCTATTTTTGCAGCTCGCCAGTCGATGCTACTGCGCTAGCCTCAACCCGGCGTCCACGGGTCGACTTCTACTGAGAACTCTAGGCCAAAGTTTGGAAAATCTGGTTAAGCTCTACAGCTGTCTTTCTAGCTATGTTCCCACCTGCAGTACTGTCCACTATAAATTAAGCAGTCTGAATCAGTCCATCATAGAAAAACTGGCTCAACATCACAGGAGGCAGCTGATGCTGCGGGCTTTCCCTGAGCAATTCCTGAAATCTCTCCCACACCTCATGAAAAGGCTCATCAGCTCCTTGAGTGAAATTCATAATCTGTGTACGAATCTCCTGCGTCTTATGATTGGGATAAAATTTCAGCATAAATTTCTCGCATGCCTCTCCCCATGTTGTGATGGAGTTTTCTGCAGAGACGACAACCATGTCCTCGCCCTATCCTTCAGCGCATACTGGAAACATTTAAGCTTCACCTGATCTTCTATGATGTCCAGCAGCGAAAAAGTCTGCACCTGGGTCCAGAAATCACGGATAAACTTCAGGGCATCTTCATTAGGCATTTCGTAAAAGAGGGGAATCACATTTGAATCATTGGGCGTCAACTTATAGTTCCTAACTGCAGTAGGAAGAATTATAGCTGAACTTGTGGCCTCTATAACAGGCCGGGCAAAATCTCCCATATACAGCAAATTGTTTTGCGCCATCTCTTCTTTGCTGTGGTTGGATTGCTCTTCTTCTTTTTCTGTTTGATCACATCTGGATTCTTCAGAATCATTAGATTCAGTATCTGTAGTATCCTCCAGAGTGGTATCTGACTTAGAACTCCTTGTGCGCTAGTGCTTTTTTTCCACAGAATCATCTGAACTGGACTCAGACTCCTCCTCCCAGTGGTTAGGAAATAATTCCTTGATGTTCTTTCTAAACACACCACTGGTCCGATTAATGTTATTAACGTAGGGCACCAAATCCTATTTTAAACTTTGGTGACCCTGCATGCACAACACTAACAAACGGATCAAACGTACCGACAGGAGAAAATAACAGAGTCAAAAGAAAATAAAAGAAACAAAAAAGAAACACAGAAAACAACGTGACACAATTAAAATGCCCGAAACCTTCCCCGACAACGGCGCCAAAATTTGACTCAACTCAAAACATCTATTGAATTGACTCGCAATCGTACGAGATCATCCTAGTGCAGTAAGCTAACCCAAGTTGTCTCTCAAGGAAGATTTAACAGGGCATGCAATCACGTCACACACAGAAAACAATAAAATCTAAACACTCTAACTGATTTGTTTGTTTGTACTAATTCCCTAATGCACTTAATTAAATAGCTGAAAATAAATCTAATTGTAGCAAAGAGAAAACAGAAATAAACAGAACACTAGTACCGATGCAAAAAATAAATATGGACCCTAGGCAATAATTAAAGGAGAACTAACTAATAACCTACTAAAATAAAATACTGAAAATTGAACTAACGAATTGAAAATACTGAACATTAAATCTACTGAATAAATCTACTATTCTAGAATAACATAATTAAATCAATATATTGAAAAGTGCGACAAACTTCAATTAAATTAAAATAAGAGGAAATGATGAACTACCAATAAATGTTGAGAGAATAATATCCACCACTGCTTACAACTTCACAAGGAAATTGAAATTCAAATCTGAAATTAAATTCTAGCAACAGAATACTTGAAAAACTCAAGAAACTAAAACCTAAAAAGTGTTCTTGGTGCCAGTACGTGGGAAAAAGTGATGGGTCAAAAAGAGTAGTCAGCCTCTTTAAATAGTCTTCTCCTATAAAACACGTTTTCTCCTTCTTTTAATTTTTTGAGCGCGACACTAGAAGAAAGAAAGGCCTCAGCGGGTGCTGGGGCTTGAGCTCGAGCGCGGAAGGACTCGATCGTTGGGATGTTCGGCTCGGGCAATAGGGTTGGAGCACCCCTCGACCGCTGACATTTGAACTCGGGCGTGGGATGGATATGAGAGCCTCGGGCGCTGGCTTCTAGGGCTCAGACGAGGGTGGAAAAAGAGGCCCTCTGTCGATGGGAATTATGCTCGGGCGATGGCTTTAAGATGAAGCTCGGACGATGGCCTTGAGGCCTCGGTCGCGGGAGTTTTGGAGGAGCTCGACCGCTGGCCTTGAGGCCTCGGCCGCGGCTCTTGTGCACGTGCAATATTTTCTCTTTATTCCCATTTTGCTAAGTATTCAAATTTCCTCCATTTTAAGCTCTTCTACAAAAAGTGAAACCTTCTTCATCAAATTCACCAACATCAATAACTAAGATTTCACATTATCATTAAATAATCCCTCAAAATATGAACAATTAGGCATAAATCAGCTGACTCTAGAGAATTCTTTTCCAACTCCAGCTCTGTCAGATGGGCTTGTGCACGGGCCAACTCTGCCTCCACCTCGCTGAGGCGAGAGGTTTCCCGGGAAGCCTCTTTCTCTTTAAGGGCCAGAGCAGACCTAGTGTCGCAGCCCGATATAGCCAGTGATAGCGTATACCAAGTATCGTACGACTAATAAAAGAAATAGTGAAAGAAATAGAAATACATCTTGTTTTAGCGGAAGCAATTGCAAACTTTACTCATTTTCAAGAAAGATGTTAAGACTAAAATAATTACTAGCTTGGGTAAACATAATTAAGCAATTGAAACTTAGCAAGGGTTTGAGAAGTATTTCCCTTAAGGGATATTACAGGCATAAGCAAATTAAATAAAGAGTTTCATCAGAGTTGTGCAGCGAGATGCGTTACTATATGTGTGAAGACATATAGCAGGGAGTTCAAATTCTTATAGAGTCAAAGCTTATAAAGATAAGTATGAGACATAGGAAAGACATAGCCAACAGCTTTCACCCATCCTCGCGCCCAGCCAGACCTGCACATTTAGAAATACATGCAGGACTGAGTACCAAAAAGCACTCATTGAACTCATGCCGGAAATAATTGAAATCTTGCTCTTAGAGCTATATATCAATCTTGCCATTTTCCATGCATCAACAGGATTTAACTGAGATTTAAAAATACATGTTCATGTTTTTCTGTCATAAACTCATTTGCATCATCATAATAATATCATTAGTCTGCAGACAATATATATTCTCGGTATGTGCCAACTATGAGAACTCATATAACATATATATACTAGGTGAAGAGAAGGAGGCCTCCTTCAAATCACCGTGATCGGCCGACTAGAGACGGCTCACGATCACCTCTGCGCACAAAACCTTTACTGTCATATAAATCAGTCAAAGGCCGATATCTTGCATCATGATCATAATCATGTCTTTCATAGAGGCAACATACCCTATCTCATTCTCATTAATAATAAATATGGCAAGTTGACAATTTTCATAATACTCATCAATAATGCTTCAACATGCTTCATTTTCAATAATGCTTCAACATGCTTCATTTTCATAAGAATTTGCATTTGAACTCATTATCATGGTAGCTAGCCATAATAGAGTTAGAATATAGCCCACCTGTCTCAAGGGTCCGATGACGTAACGCTCAGAGTCGTACTAACGACGGCCGTCACTCGAACCTTTGGTGGCACACGTGGTTTAGATTGCCATGTGACAAAATAAACTCTAGTTAGAATTTAATCTAACTAATAATACTTATGCTTTCATCATATGCTTAATCTCATCTTATAACTTCTCCACTATTTACCCACTTGGACCTCCCAATCTAATTGGATATCTTATCCAATTAAAAGACTCTCAATCCTAGGTAAATAGCATTCATATAAATCACATAGTCATTCATGCTTCAAATTACTCAATTAATCCATATAATATATATATATATGAATTATCTCAATACTCAAGTGACTTAAAAGTCACTCTATGAACTTGAAATCTTTTTCCTTGTAAATAAATACTCAAATATTCATGTAAGCTTTGGAAAATATATAAAATTTTCTAGTAGCATTTTCATGCCATAATATGGTGTATTATTCCACCAAAACTTTAAAATCCTCAAAACAATTTCAAAGTAGAAATTTTCGGACTCCAACAGTTTACCATTCTGCTCTGCCTCAACTTTAAAGAATAAACTGCTTTAACTCAGAAATCTCCTGGATTTGAGACTTACACCGTTGAAAACCTCTTTGAGTCTAGTTTTATTTAAAAAAAAGTAGAGTGAAAAACTCCAAGTGGTTGAAGAGATATGGGTGTTTTCCCACAGTCTACCAGATTCGGCAGTTTTGCACGACTGGAAGTTAGGATTTTTGAAAAATAGTAAACGTTGGCAAAATGGGTTTAAATTTTACATGCATCTGTAAAACACATGTATCTTTCTGTAATAAAAATTGGGGCGGCTGAATGTTTTTGGAAGTCATTGAAACGTGTGACTCAAGTGACTGCCTTTCTAGATTTCCGGCGGAAATGCGCAGTAAAAGTTTTATATTTTAAAAAGGTAGTAAACGAAGTCCAAATGACTTGAAATTTTACCAGAGCTTACAAGATACATATATCTAAACACTGTAAAATTTTTAAGATTTTTAGACTAGAGAAACCTCGTCGACTGATCAGTCCAGAACGTAAGAAAACTTCTCAAAATGGTTGAAATAACAACATTTACACATATCATCATGGATCTACAATTTCACCATCATGCTCATGCATTTTCTCACTAATAACTCATCATGATTCAATTATCATAACATGTAACCCTCTCAAGGGTTTTCAAGAATACAGCTTCCTTTCTCATGTATCTAACATGTAGAGGTGTATGAGCATATGAGGAGTAGTGGAAAGTTTGAAGGAGTTCATATGCTTTCTTTCATCAACATTTTCGAAAATCATAAGAGTAGAGAGAAGGGATTGTCATGCTTCAATATGCTTCAATATACATGCTTATACATCATGAAAATAGATACATAATACAAGAGGAGGATTGAGGTTGCTACCAACAAGATCAATGGAGGTGGAGTAGAAGATGATGCGTAGTATGCTTGGAGCTTGTGCTTGAAGATTGGAGCACACTTGATGGCTTTAGTGTGAAGGTAGAACACTTTTGGCTTCCTTAACTCTTTCCAAAAATGGTGAAACAAGGAGAGAAGTGTGGTGGAGTGAGGAGTGGAGGGCTGCCGAAAATATGAAGGAGAAAGGGGAGAGAGAGAGCTTGCCTTGATGAGAAGTGATGGTGTGATCTTGGCTATTAATGCCCAATCTTGTAGTAAATGAAGAAGTAATGGGTGAGGATGTCATGAGGTGAGGTGAATAGAGAATGAGAAGAGAGAAGGAGAGAAGAGAGAAGAGTGAGGGACGAGAGAGAGAGATATGAGAGGAAGGTGTGCATGTGTTGTGAGAGCTTAAAAATGGGGATTATGTTTGGCTAGATAGGTTAGCCTTTTAGGGTGTTTACTATGCTTGCATGTGTGACTCATTTAAGGGAGAAGAAGGGAGTAATGAGGGAGAGGGGGAAGCTGCGTGAGGGAGGGAAGAAGAGAGACCGAGTGAGAGAGTGAGAGAGATCGAGAGAGAGTGGGAGAGAGTGAGAGAGATCGTGAGGGAGAGAGAGTGAGAGAGAAAGAGAGATGCATCTATATATATATATATATATATATATATATATATATATATATAGGGTTGAGTTCAACAGAGAATTATCTTTTTCGAGAGAATAAACAAATCTATATATTTTACGAACAGATCAACATAAGTAATGAACAGACGTATTTAATAAAAATATAGAAAAACTCGCCACCAGCAGGATTCGAACCCGGGGCAAATTGTTGTTCATGCGGTACATTGATCTGTTCGTTTTTATTTTGCGAATTCTCTATTCTCCACAATATTTAGCTTCTCTGTTGAACTCTTCTCTCTCTCTCTCTCTCTATATATATATATATATATATATATATATATATACTTGAATAACTATAACTCTTATTTAGTATGTGGAAAAAATATATCTCATGAAAATATATTTATTCATGTGAGGAAAAATTATCTCAATTATGATATATCTAATATCATAATAACAATGCATCAATAAAGTATATGTGAATATTCTACCACGTAAAATATTAATATCACATAGACATTTCAATAAAAATATAGGGCAAAGATAGGTTTCTCAATAAGAGAATTTATATGACCCGAGAAAAATAAAATCGCTTTCTATAATTCTCAAAATAATTCTTATCTCATTTATTCGCCCCCGTGCATAATTCCTCTAGCTACTATTTAAAAACTCAATTTAAATCGAGCTAGGGCACAAATAGTTTCTCAAAATATGGGGCGTTACACCTAGCCTCATGCAGACTCCCTTCCACCTCATCAAAGAGCTCCACCCGACGCAGAGCCTCCGCCCTCTGAGCCTCCTCCTGGGAATTTACGAAGGGTCAATAAGGGAATAAAAGGGAAAACACAAAGATATCAAGAAGAGGGAAAGCATACCATTATGTACATGCGGCCTAGGGACTCGGCTAGCCCCTTGCCCGAGGACTTGCGAGCAATGGCTTGATCATCCGGGTGAACCCGAGCTAACATCTACTCATAATACTCTCGCCCCTCCATGGTAGAAACGGGACTGATCAGTAGGGTAGTCCGGTCCTTAGGACCACCCTTTGGCAGCTCTGGCTCTTGGGCAACAGTTTTGCCCAAGCGAATCGCCCTCTTCTTACGGGCCAGGGCCTCCACTTTCTCCTTAGTGGGGTCCCTCCTCTTCCTTTTCGGGGCAGTCTTGGCAGCCCCAGGGTGGAGGATGGACACAAGCTCGACATCAAGGATCTCTATATCCTGCTCGACTTGCTCTTCCCCCTCCTCGTCCCGGAGCCCGGTGTGGACGGTAGAAATGTTAGTAACCTGCTCCAAGACTGGACTGGAGTGATGAGGACCAGGGTAGAACAGAGCGAAGGAAATTGGGACTGAAGAGACACCCTCAGTTATGGGAATGTCGATGGAAGAAGGGGCCTTGGTCGGGCCCCTAAACTCTTGGACATCGCTGACGGTCTTGGACGTGTCAGCTTCCGAGAAAGCATCCTGAGGAGTTTCATCCCTGGGAGTTTCAGCCTTGGCTTCATCCTGCTTCGTCGGGGCTGGAAGGAGGTGTTCACAATCCGCCATCCAGTCCATAGCTAAAATCAACAAAGAGGGGTTAGCATCTAGCATATCTTATTATTACGCACACCAAATAGAAAAGAAGGCAGAAATAATGTCATTACCTACTTTGGAATCAGGGAAACGGGGAAACAACCTGTTAGCCGCCAGGGCTGAATTATTTTCTACTAGGCGCTTGGAAGGGAAGGGTTTGGTGGAGTGAAGGAAGTTGAGTTGATTGAAGATTTCTAAGTCATGGTCAGAAGGGGGCGGAGCGGCAGGGTGTGCCGTTCTAGGTGCTAAATCATATCAGTTACACTGGAAAAGGCACGCCAAGTCCCATTGGCTATAGAAATGATGCAGTATTTATTTACAAAGTTCTTATCAGTAGAAGGCAGTTTACTCATAAAGGTGGTTTTAAATTTTTTATTGGTTGAGAAGTTGTAATGGGTGTTGGTTTTCTTCAAGATTTGGGTCTGACAAAAGAGCTGCGCTGTATCTCGGCAGCCATAGTACCTTACCAGGATATGGAAAAAGAAGGCCCTTCGCAAAGCTGAAGGAGCGAGCTGATAAAAAGGGACACGGAAATAATTACAGATTTCTACAAGGAACGGGGGTGGGGATAAATGAAGCCCTGCCGCCACCTGCTGCTCCCATAGGGTAATACTATTTTCCCGTAAGTTGGAGGGAGTTTCTAGAGACTTATTGTCAGGAAAGCGAAAGGTCAAGCTAGGAATCAGTCCCCGCAAGGCTTTCTCTAGTCGCTGCATTTCCTTTATGCCCATAACAGAGGGGGGAACAAAATATGAAGACATCTCTACGATTTTTTATGGTATGCTACCTAAAACTTTCCTAAAGGAAAAAAGAAGAAGGGGAGATGAAGGTTCTCACAACCACACAACTCGAAGAAGGGAGAATGGAGACAATACCTAAATCCAATTGCAAAAACGTGAAGAGAGTGAGCAAGACCCGGCAAACGTCAAGGAAGCGTCGAAAGAGTGGCAGGAGCATACAATGGTCGGAAGTTATGGAGGAAGAATAGGAACGCCGAAAGTGAAAAATGAGGAAGACGAAGGGCATTATATACGTTGAGATGGCGCGGAGTACGAGGGACTACATCAGTGCAATCGGAACATGACATGTGGCATTTTCAAAACGGGGTTAAAACCGAAATGGCACCTTTTTATGAAAAGAGAGAGGTGATTAGGCGGGCCAGGGTCCACTCAACTGACGAGCATTCAATGCCTGGCAGAGGGAAAAGGGCAGCGCTGAAAATGAAGAAGAGAAGAGGGAGTAGCTGATGAGGAGTAAAATATGCGTAAGGTAAACCTGGCAGCATCGGAGGAGTCAACGCTGGAAACAGAAAGGAAGCAAAGGGCTGGAATAATGTTTTTAGGGGAAAGCATGAAGGGCACAAGCTTCTGGGACATTTCGAGAGGGTTCTAACACTACGGGTGTCAGGGCTGACATGGTCAGAGAAGAGGAAAGCGGATCAGAAGTCAGATCTGAAATAAAGCGGCAATTCAGAGCTGGCGGACTCGGGCAAGGCTGGAAAGGACTTAAGGCATAACTGATCAATAACAACCTCGAAGATTCTTCCTAACTACCGGGATCGCTATCAAACGTGAAATTACCGATCTATCCCTATTTGTAAACGCCTATGAGATGTGCCTGCCATTGTAAACACACGCTATTCTAAACACTCAATACAATACTTTTCTCCTACTTTAGCTGTTTTCATCACTCTCTCTTGATTCACTACGCACTACAGGTGAATTATTCTCTCCATAATTAAAGGGTGAATTTATCGAACACATCAACCGGTATGACATACATGATGTTGCCCAAAAGTGACAACACCCATAGGAAATAACAAGGAAAAGCAAAGATCGACCAAGCTAAAGACAACCATAGGAAGTGCCCAAAAGTTGAAACACCCATAAAACAAAGGAAACAACATCACGAGATAACCAAACCAAAACAAACTACCTAACATTATGGAATCTGAACCTAAAGTTAGGATAACCAAGTTGGTCCATCCTAACCAGAGCAAGAAAATAACAAGGAGTAGAAAGACAATAGAAAGTGTATAACTCATGGGACTAATGCCCTTTTCGTGCCATAAAGTCAACAGGCCGATTTCCCTCCTGGTGGATGTGAGTGCAACGGACACGCCGATATTGGATAAGCTGTCGGATCGAGGCAATATTATGTCGGATACTAGCATGACCATGATGGCCAGCAGATATAAGCAAAACAATCGCTACAACTTCCAACTCTACCCAGATATGAGCAGATAAAGTGACGGCCAACCTAAGACTTGTTACCAAATCCAATGTTAGATACTTGTACTGTGGAGGAAGTATCAACATTAGGATGCCATTAGATCCTGATAGATTTGGTTACTTTGATTTAGTGCACGAAGTGAATAGTGTTGGAATATATTTGTGGACTAGGTTCCCTTATAAGATCCTAGATATTGATATCTATATCAACATAGAAGGAGATAGTGATGTAATGGCCATATTAGGTAGTTACATCCTAAAATGTTGGTATTGGTTGTATATGTGTTGAATGGGAGGAAATTACTAGAAGCCCTCATTGATGGAGATATGTTTGGTGGGTTAGATGCATGTGGAACTGTGAGTGATGGTGCAGTTATAGACGATGGTGAGGGTAATGGGATACATGATGCTGGGGATGATTGGATAGATACTGCCAATGGGGATAAGGTTGATGATGTGATGCCAATGGGGATAGGATTGATAATGATGAGGGTACGAAAGCGTAGTTGATAGTGAGAGTGTTGGTGAGAGTGTTGTATGCCCTTTTTAATGGATGTAAACTGCAACTCTGCTAGGTCTAGTTTCGGGCTTTTTTTTTTTTATAGTTTTCACAAATAAACACTAGCTAGTATATCTTCGCTTCATTTTTGTAGTTATCATCAATTAGTACAATAGTCTTGGTTATGGAATGGGAAAGTGCAGTTTTCACCATATATTTGCTTACATTTCAATCACTTTCTTTGACTGTGCTAGAATGTGATAAATTGCATTACATAACCAACAAATTGCATTAGATCTTAACAAGTAAAACATCACGTAGGCAATGAGGCTTAAAATTAACATAAGAAATACAACAACTACTAGGCTATTACACATTATTTAACCCTATTCATCACAAATGCAAACTATGTCTAAAAAAACAACTACAATTACTAAAGATATGTTCTTCCACTGATTATTTTTCATCAATAGCTCTAGTTTAGCATTCATCTTCTTCAATTCATCTACTAATGCCTAAACTAACTCCAGTTGATCCTTCAATTCAGCATCTTCAATTATCAACAAGTCATGTTGTTTCTTGACTTCAATGTGGTTCAGAAGCTCAGCAGGCTTATCTATGTCAAGCTTCATTTTTTTGAAGCAAATCTTGTAGTAGGAACTTAGCATCGGAAAACCCATTGCCAAGCACCACAATCATCCCATTGAAGCAAATCATTACTTCAGTTACAAAAAAAAGATGAAAAAAAAACAAATTTATGCATTGCCATGCATCCATCCTAAATCTTACTTTTCGGACACCATAGTAGTAGAATCTACATTTTGGGTTCTTCATCGTGTAGGAAGTCTTGTAATCCATTGGAAGATCATGCTCATATACCATAACCCCATTAACACTCGTTGGCCTTACAACTTTGTTAGGTCTCAATGGCGAGCGACACGAACTAGTGGGCAAGTTTCCCATTGTCTTAAGCTTGAGAAGCCTCCATGTTCTTGGAAGTTTCAGTCGTTCCCTCGCACAAAAGGAAGAATAACGTCTATATATGAAATAATAACCTTTAAACCCTAAATCAATTAAGGGAATTTAAACCCTAATTCAATCTAAACTCTCTAAAATTAATTTCAAACGACGTTGTTTTATTTAGAAGAAAACAACGTCGTTCGCTTCATCTACCGATAGCTCCGCGTTAACTTTTTCAGCTGCCTGGACAGCAAGAATTTAGTAGTAAACCAACATGAGTTGCAAAATCAAATTAATTAGATAGTTTAGGTATATTTTGGCAGACTTTTTGAGACAAGGCAAAATGCAAAAACAAAAATAGTTAAGGGGCCATTATCCCTTATTGCTTTAAACAACACTTCTTAATATACGTGCTCAAAACACTTGAGCCATACTTACTGGAACAGAGTGAGTACAATTCAATCCCACCATATATTGTGAATGATGTGATAGATGAGATCTACTACAATTAAAAGATGCAAATTCACTAAAATCTTTTGATTAATTTTTTGACATCTTCCGAAGGATATTTTGTAACTCCCCATGTTTTCTTATAGATATTATATTATTACTAATATGATAATTAGTGATAATGATGATGTGAAGGTTATATTAACCTAAGAAAACAGCATGATAACCTGAGAGCTTTATGATTTTGCTTATTTAGTTATATGTAGTTTCTTCCAGCACAAGGTGCTAGGAATTTTATTTAGTACTCTTGAGAAGAGTTGTAATTTAACCTGAAGGACAATAGAGTTTTGAAACACTTTGTGGAGGAGATAGCATAAACCCTAGCGATATGTGTAGCCCTAGTTTCACCTAATCTGTCGCTGGCGCTATGCCTTCCCTGGCTGGTTCGCCTGTCGGGAACCCCCTCTCCCGCGCTATCGTTATGCCCTGATCGTGCCTCCTATTTCGACGAACTTTGTGCCTTTGTCTAGCTATGTGGTTGATGCGAGGGTTTCCTCGCCGGTATCTGCCCACACGGTGACGCCCACCGTTCTACCACGATCTTCTCTGGTTCCCAATGGAGATAAAAGCCTTACTCGTGAGATGTCGCCTATCCTGGATATTAGCGGCTTTATATTCCCTAAGGAGAAAGATTCCACAGACACCACTCCCTCCCATCAAGAGAAGGCCGCTACTGTTTATAACCCTAAACCTCATGTGGTGCCTCATGGGGCGAAAGGTAACCCATTCTATGCACGTGTTCTCAAGCCTGTGTCGACAAAATGTCCAAATATCGCGGTGCATAGATTTCATGCACTGCTTTCGCAAAAAGTAGGGGATCAATTTATTCTCGCCATTCCGTAGGATTTATATCAAAAAAAACTGGAGGACTTTAAATTTGCGCTGATAGGGCGCTTGCTCCTTCGTAAAGGAGACAAACCTAGGACCGCCAATGATCTAAAGCTGGAACTTCGAACCCGTTGGGGAACCTCCTCTCCTTGGACCCTGATTCCTATGGGAAAAGGATTTTATACTTTCAAATTCTCATTGAGAGGACAAGTTGTATGCTAAGAAAGAATAAGTTTGGGATCTTTCTACGGGATCGCTACGGATGAGAGAATGGGTGAAAAACTTCGACCCTTACAAAGAGGCATCCTCACTCGCGCAAATCTGGGTTCATATCTACTTTTTGCCAGTTGAATACTGGCATTCAGAGATAATCTCGGGTATCAGCCACGTATTAGGCCATCCAAAGTTGATGGCTCATCGGCGCATGGGGAATTTGGCCATTATGCGAGTATTCTAGTGGAAATTGACCTCTCACAATCTTTCCAAGAGTCGATGCTTATCGAAGGTGATGGCTATGCTTTCTATTGTGAATTTGGTTTTGAAACTATGTCTCCCTACTGCTCTTATTGTCGTATTACAAGTCATGCACTGAATAAATGTCGCGGGCAAAAGCAACTGGTGGCATGAAGGGAGCTTCCGGTTCATAATGAGCATATATCCTAATGCTAAAAATCAAAAGCACAAGACGATGACAACCTCACGCCAAGAGTGGAAGGCTGGTGATATTCGGCTCAAGGAGTTAACTGCTCCTGCTACCGATGGCATACAACGTCCGAGGGATACTCCTACACATAACACTTTTCAGAGCTTGACGGAGGAAGATTCTGACAGAGAAGAGATGCATAAATCACCAACAACATTGTCCGGCCCGAACATGCTTCAAGCTTTGATTGTTCTCCTTAAAGAAATGAGTTTATTTGTGAATGAATGCAAAGTTTTTATTTGGTTTTAACATATTGAGCAGTCGGGTTCGCCCGAAAGAGATGATCGGCTCTAATCCTAACGGGGAATCAGGGTAGTGTACACAAGTGAAGGTCTAGGTAAGGGTTGATTTGGCCGTGTAATATCCGCATAGAATTTCTCAATAGATTCATTTAGTAAGGATAGCAATTAAATTCTTTAGGGTTAGAGTAAGTGGATTCGAACCCGAAAGAAAAGAAAAGAAAGGAAAATAATTAAATTATGCATTATTATTACTTATACTTTGTGTCAATGTGTATTTTATGAAATTAAATTATTTACTTTTATTTATATATAAATATATGCTATGCATAAAAAAAGAATGAATAATACACTTATATATATATATATATATATATATATATATATGTGTGTGTGTGTGTGTGTGTGTGTGTGTGTGTAATATGTGTGGTGTGTGTGATAGTGTGTTGGATTTGTATACTGAAAGCAAGAACGTTTTATGCTTGTATACAATGATTCCTGTGTTCACTATTTTATCTCCTATCTGATTGTGTTCATGATTGCATATGTATGTCCTTTTTCTCTATATAAGTTGATTATATGGTGATTAACGAATCACAGAAGGTCATATAATTGGAATAAACTTAAGAGATATAAATAGATCACAGCCGAGATGACTCTAGGACGAGTCGTTGGTCTAGGCTGCAGTATAGATGGAAATAGTTTGTCTTGACTATTTGTCTATACTGGTACGTCATAACGTATTGATAGGATCACAGTGAGATGTATTCTTCTATCTGGCATAAGTGAAGAATCAAGATCTCGGTGACTTAATAGTTACTTAATACTAATAAGATTTCAGATATATATGTTGATTCGTATATCACTTAGATTTACTATGGGTGAGAGTTATATATTAACTTGAGTATTCTGTATCTTGGGTGATAGCGGTCAATATATGATATTTGGTTATCTGCATTCGTACCCGTATCTGGTATAGGATAATGACATTCCTTTAAGGAGCTCAATAAGGTTTATTGCGTTAAACCCTGCAGGTTGATTAAGTTCAGGCGCAATAATAAGGCTTGAGTGGTACTGCTTAAGGATTACAAAGAGATTAATTAATTTAAGATGTCAGAGCTTTAATTAATTAATGGATGTCAGATATTTTAAATACAGAGATTTAATAAGTCTAAATACAAGCCCCGACTCATCATCGGTAATAAAGGGGCAAGTCAGTATTGATTCTCTAGTGGAATGAATTAATACTTATGAATTAATTATGATCTGGGCTGATCATAAGAATTAATTCATTAGAGTCCCATCTTTATTCCTTGTATGTGATCTCTGGACTGGCCCAAAGTCTCCTGAGCCCAGTAGGAGTAAAATTCGCCCACTACAGTTGTTGGAGCCCTAGGACTGTGTTGTCTTTAAATACAGATATTTGCTCTCAGAATAAGACATACAAAAATTAGGGTTTTATAGAGAGCAGTAGGGGGCGCTGATTTCTAGGTGGTCGAATTCTTTGTGGGAGTTCTCATAGTTCGTTGTCCATCCAACGTTGGGAACTCAGCGGGATACAGTTCAGAAGATCTAAGCTGGTGTCAATTTTTTCGCAAGAAATCAAGTTCTGGCAGTTTCCGAAGAACGGCCATAACATCCTTTATAGAACTCGGATTTGGACGAAGTAGGTGGCCGCGGAAAGCTCTTTCGAAAAGGAAGAAGTCGTATTTCTGGGCAAAATACGATTGGAGGACGTTTGAGGCTTCAAACGAAGGATTGAAGTTGGATGACCTGTTCAGCGACGAATTCTTAGGAATTCTTCAGGTATTTCTAACTCCAAGGTGTAGCACTTAAATTAATAGGAGCATGCTACGTTTAATCGATGTATGGTGAATTAAGATAATCCAAGAGATGATCTTCGGGCAAATCGAGTATTAATTAAGTTTAATATTTCTACAATTGGTATCAGAGCCCAGATTAGTTTTCTTGGCTCTGTTTGATAATTCGCGTTCGATTAATATGTGCGTGTTTTTATTTTGTTTTTCTGCTGCTGTTCTTCGTGGTGTGTTGATTCGTGGGATACATCGTTTTGACGTTGTTATCGTTTTTCCACCACGAGAAAAATTTGTGGTTAGATTAGAATTTCAAATTGTACTTTGTTTCCGATTGTAATCTGTATTTATGATAAAACGAGATGAAGACGACGACGATCAGACGTAGAACGAAGAACAGGTTTTTGGAGTGGATGAACAGGTTTCAGGTTGTGCTGTCGCGCGCGTCCGCGAGCTGTTACGCTCTGGCCTTCGAGTTGCTATGTTATGGCCTCTAATCTGTATACTGCTCTGGCCTCTGAGCTAATGTCTCTGCTCTGGCCTCGGGTCTGTATGCTGCTCTGGCCTCTGAGCTGATGTCTCTGCTCTGGCCTCTGGTCTGTATGCTGCTATGGCCTCTGAGCTAATGTCTCTGCTCTGGCCTCTGGTCTGTATGCTGCTCTGGCCTCTGAGCTGATGTCTCTGCTCTGGCCTCTGGTCTGTATGCTGCTCTGTCCTCAGAGCTGTGTTCTGTTTTGGCCTCCGAGCTGTGTTATGCTTTGGCTCTGAGCGGTCTCTGCTCTGGCTTCTGAGCGGTCTCTGCTCTGTCTCTGAGTTGACTCTGCTCTGGCCTCTGAGCTGTCTCTGCTCTGGTTCTGAGATGACTATGCTCTGGCCTCTGAGCGGACTCTGGTTTTGAGCTGACTCTGCTCTGGCCTCTGAGCAGACTCTGCTCTGGCCTCTGAGCGGACTCTGCTCTGGCTATGAGATGTCTCTGCTCTGGTTCTTAGCTGACTCTGCTCTGGCTCTGAGATGTCTCTGCTCTGGCTCTGAGCTGTCTCTGCTCTGGTTCTGAGCTGTCTCTACTCTGGCTCTGAGTTGTCTCTGCACTGACGCCTCCGGGTTGCGCTGCTCTGCTGCGCTGACGCTTCCGGGTTGCGCTGCGCTGCTGCGATGACGCACGAGCCTCCAGGCTGCGCTGCACTGCTGCGCTGACGTGCGTGCCTCCGGGCTGTTGATGCTGTGTTTGCCCAGATGGGCTAGGTGCCTGGGGCTGCGCGGATTTGCCTGGTGCCCCCGCATGATGCAGCTGCCGAATGTTTGTGGCAGCGCCGCCTAGGGGTTACAAACCCTAGGTAGCACACGAATCTCGAAGATAAACCCTAGGGGTTTCCAAACCTTAGTTTCAAAAGACGGGCCTGATGGAGCTGTTTCGGGCCGAGTTTTCATTTTTGAATTTTTCTTTTTTGTTTTAAATGTACTCCCTCCGTCCGCCAAGATTATGTCACAATTACTATATCAGGCGTCCGCCAAGATTATGTCACTTTTCTTTTATGGCAATGGTCCCACCATCCTCTTTAATATTTTATCCTTACTAACACTTTTTATTTACAAAAAAACCACTCAAAATTCAATCTCAACCACTCATCTCATAAAGTGGTGGGACCCTTTCTCCACTACATCCAAATCATCACCAATTTTATTAAATCCTGTGCCCAAGCAAATTGCCATAATCTTGGCGGACGGAGGAAGTAATAGATTAGAATTGGGATTCCACGAATGGGTCACGAAGAACTTTATTTCTTTTATTCTGTTCTTTGCATGTCATGGGGTTAATCCATTATTCTCTTTGCATGCTATTTCTGTCTTTGCTTGTTAATATGTGTTTTTAACTATGCTTAGACAATCTTGCTAGGTTTATCATTTTCTTAAGCATGTTTTAGAATTCTGCGAGCATGTTTTACGTGTTGCATTCTAGAAGAGCATGTTTAGGATTATGTGTTGAGCATCAAACCTTTTGAAAGAAAAAGACTAAGCTATTTTTTAATAATTTTTACGGTGCTTAAAAATTATTTTAGACCTCCACAAACGGTCTCTAGACAAAGTGATTGGCGATGTGAGTAAACGTCCACACGCGTGGCTTACTTCATGTTTGTTCTTTCATAAGTTTGTCAGATGAGGTTTCTATAAAAAATATTTAAATCCATTAAAGTAGTGGGAGTTATGCAGTAAATGTCCACACGCGTAGCTTACTGGTATGATTTTCACGAGTACTTTGGAGAATGAAATTAAATAAGATAACCAAGAAATTAAATTGAAAGCGGCATGGTCCGAGTGAGTATGTCAATTTCGAGAATTTAATTGTCAAGGTTAAATTGTGGTCATTGCTGAGATATCATATCAAGTACAATATACAACTCCCCGCGGAGTCCCTTCTTGATGATGATATGGTCTAGTTAAGGTTCAACTATTAATTTCTTTTGTCAAAAGGTTAAGTTGACATGGATGGATATTAAATGACTAGGTGAATAGTCTAGTTGAGGAGTTCGTGTGTAAACGTCCACACGCGTGGCTTGCATATGAGATTCCTTGGGCGGTTGGAGGTTTCAATCAATATTTTTTTTATCAAAAAGTTACAATATTATTGTTACAAATTATGTGCTTCATGTTCTTACATGTTTATTTGTTTACTTTCAGATATGTCTATGTCTCCTATTGTTTATTTATTCTTGCACAAAGTCTTTAACCGGTCCATATATATATATATATATATGGAAATGCATTTTGGAGTTTATCTTCATCACGAACTAACACAAATTTTGTGCTTCTTATTACTCCACATTCTATCTGTCCGAACGATGAGTTACCTGATGGGAAAAATGAATTGCATAAAAGGTGACATAAGACGAATAATGTGGTTATATGCTATATTATGAGAATAATGTCACAAATCTTGCAGCTCTAACATCAGGGCATGGACGATGCTCTTAGCATCATGCTGAATCTCAAGAAAATGTTCGGAGAGCCGGATTGAGCTGCTCGTTTAAATTTGATGAGAGTAATCTTGTTACTTTTATAAGCGAGCATAACTCAGTACACGAGCATGTTATGCACATGGCAAACTTTTTTGACAAACTTGAATTGCTCAGTGGAAACATCGACAGTGAGGCAAAAGTTGATATTATCCTGAACTCTCTTCCCGAGTCTTTTAATTAAGAACTTCCGTCTCAACGCTGTTATGAGCAAGAAAGATAATACTCTTTTCGAGTTATTGAATGCTCTAGTTACGGTTAAGAAAGTTGTGGGAAAGAGATGTGCAAGCACTTGTTATTGCCAAAAGAGGGCCATCTTCTTCGTCGAAAGACGGGAATAAGAAGGGTCCAAGGGGCAAGAAAGACAAGGAAAATAGTGGGAGTAGTGATGTGATAAAGATTGAGTATTGAAGATTTTTTCTTTCAATACTCAAGCCAAAGGGTTAAGGTACTTTACTTGCTGTAGTAACTGAGACATGTCAACTCGTTTTCTACTCAGTTGTGAGTAGTGGATAACGAGAGAAACTGATCATGATTGTTGCACCTTGCATGGCTTTTTAAGTTGACAAGGAAGCTGAAAAGTGATGAGATGATTGTCTTCATAAGCAACGCGACAAGAGTCGCAGTTGCTGCAATTGGAGACTTGTCTTTATGTTCTAAAGACATAGTTTAGTTTTTGAGAGTTCCTTATCATGTTTCAAAAGTTTGAATAGATGGATATTATGTCATTTTTTATAGTGGTGTCTCTATCATAGGAAATGACAAAGTTGTCTATTCTGGTATTTTGAACATCTCTCTCTATACTATAATTTGTCTACATAATACCTTTATATTGCATGTACATCATCGAACAAAAGAAAGAGAAAAGTTAAGGCTAATCTCTCATGAGGATCTTACACATATATTGATACCCTAGATTAGGTCACATCTATCTTAACAGGATCCAAAGGCTCGTGTCTAAATAGTACATTGGATTCAATCCAGGTTGTACCATTTGGAACCTGCGAATCCTGTATAAAGGAAAAGATGGAGACCCGGTCATTCATGGCAAAGGGGATAAAGGGCCAATAATGTGTTAGGAATGATCTTTTCTGATTCATTGTCAGTGTTTGGGATTCCAACCTAGTTTACTACACCATGTAATCCCTATAAAAGATGGTGTGGTGGAGGGAAGAAATAGGTCACTCTTGGAAAAATATGTTCGATGATGAGTTATGCATCTTGTACCACAAGACACTGCACACACTGTTGACATATACGTGCCACCTTTACTCCATTGTAGTGGGAGGGTTGTGGGACAACCCGATCGATTTATGTTCTTGGGAGAATCTTTAGATTCGGTCCTTGATAGTGAATATAAGAAAATCGACCCGGATATCTACTTGGAATTAGTGGGAGACGAGAATGATTATTTCTGGCACGCCTCAATGGATTCAGTAATGCAATCCATTAAGAAAAATGGGAGTATACTGGAAAATCTTGCTACCAGAAGGCAGTAAGCCATAGGTTACAAGTGAGTGTACAAGAGAATGATAAGTCCGAATGAGCAAGGTCGTAGCTTTTAAAGCTAGACTGGCGGAGAAAGGTTATACCCAGTGTGATGGTATAGATTATGATGATGTTCTTTCACCAGTTTCTTATGCTCAGGAATTCGAACCATTTTACCCATAGCAACTCACTTGAACAGTCAAGGTCTGACAAATGGATATCAAATGTTTTCCTAAAACCATTACCTTGGAGAAGGTAGGTGCTGGATTTGTATACTGAAAGCAAGAACGTTTTATGCTTGTATACGATGTTTCCTGTGTTCACTATTTAATCTCCTATCTGATTGTGTTCATGATTGCATATGTATGTCATTTATCTTTATATAAGTTGATTATATGGTGATTAACGGATCACAGAAGGTCATATAATTGGAATAAACTTAAGAGATATAATTAGATCACAGCCGAGATGACTCTAGGACGAGTTGTTGGTCTAGGCTGCAATATAGATGGAAATAGTCTATCTTTACTATTTGTCTATACTAGTACATCATAACGTATTGATAGGATCACAGTGAGATGTATTCTTCTATCTGACATAAGTGAAGAATCAAGATCTCGCTGACTTAATAGAATCTTAATACTAATAAGATTTCAGATATATATGTTGGTTCGTGTATCACTTTGATTTACTATGGGTGAGAGTTATATATTAATTTAAGTACTCTGTATCTTGGGTGATAGCGGTCAATATATGATATTTAGTTATCTGTATTAGTACCCGTATCCGGTATAGGATAATAAGGTTTGAGTGGTACTGCTTAAGGATTACAAAGAGATTAATTAATTTAAGCTGTCAGAGCTCTAATTAATTAATGGATGTCGGATATTTTAAATACGGAGATTTAATAAGTCTAAATACAAGCCCCGACTCATCACCGGCAATAAAGGGGTAAGTCAGTATTGATTCTCTAGTGGAATGAATTAATACTTATGAATTAATTATGATTTGGGTTGATCATAGAAATTAATTCAGTAGAGGCTCATCTTTATTCCTTGTATCTGATCCCTGGACTGGCCCCAAGTCTCCTGAGCCCAATAGGAGTAAAAATCGTCCCTCATAGTTATGGGAGCCCTAGAACTGTGTTTTGTCTATAAATACAGATGTCTGCTTTCATAATAAGACACACACAATATTAGGGTCTTAGAGAGCAGCAAAGGGGCGCCAACTTTGAGAAGGTCGATTTTTCTCCTTGGGAATTCTCACAGCTCGTTGTCCATCCAACATTGGGAGTTGAGCGGGATACAGTTCAGAAGGTCAGAACTGGAGTCTTTCAATTCAGCCATTGACAGCCTCTGCATACAATTCACAAGTAAGTGTTTCTAACTCCAATGTGCAGCACTTAAATTCATAGGAGCATGTTAGGAATTAATCGTTGTATGGTGAATTAAGATATCCGAGAAACGATCCTATTGGGGCTAAAATCCTTCAATTGGTATCAGATCCTGGATTGCTTTTCTTGGCTCTGGCAGTTAATTCGCGTATGATTAATAATATGCGTTGTTTTTGGTTTGCTGCTGCTGTTCTTCGTGGTTTGTTGTTTCGTGGGATACGTTGTTTTGACGTTGTAATTATTTTTCCACCACGAAAAAATCCATGGTTAGATTAGGACTTCAGTTGTTGTTTTTGTTTTTCGGTTGTAATCTGTAATTATGGTAAAACGAGACGAAGACGACGACGATCAGACGGAGAACGAAGAATAGATTTTTGGAGTGAATGAACAGGTTTCAGGCTGTGCTGCACTCTGGTCCGCGAACTGCTGCACTCTGGCTTCTGAGCTACTGCACTCTCCCTCTGGAGTTGTCTTAGCCCTGGTTCTGAGCAGTCTGGGCTTCAGCTCTGGCTCTGAGCAGTCTGGGTTTCGGCTCTCTGAGCAGTCTGTGTTCTAGCTCTGGAGTTGTATCAGCTCTGGCTCTGGGCATTCTGTGCTCTGGCTCTAGAAATATCTCAGCTCTGTCTCTGGCATTCTATGCTCTGGCTCTGGAGATGTCTCAGCTCTGGCTTTGGGCAGTCTGTGCTCTGATTCTGGATCTGTCTCAGCTCTGGCTCTGGGCATTCTGTGCTCTGGCTCTGGAGCTATCTCGGTTCTGTCTTTGAGCGATCTCTGCTCTGGCCAGAAGTTGTCACTGCTCTGTTTTGCCAAGGCTGCCGAGGAAGTGGCGCATGTATCTCGAAGCTAACCCTAGGTGTTCCCAAACCCTAGTTTTCAAAGACGAGCCTGATGGAGCTGTTTCGAGCAGTGTTTACGTTTTTTTTTTAGTTTTTCTTTTCTGTTTTAAATGTAATAGATTAGAATTGGGATTCCACGAATGGGTCACGAAGAACTTTATTTCTTTTATTCTGTTCTTTGCATGTCTTGGTGTTAATCTTTTTTGCTCTTTGCATGCTATTTTGTCTTTGCTTGTTAATATGTGTTTTTTAACTGCGCTTAGACAAGCATACTAGGTTTATCGTTTTCTTAAGCATGTTTTAGAATTCTGCGAGCATGTTTTACGTGTTGCGTTATAGAAGAGCATGTTTAGGAAAAATATTAAGCTGTTTAAATAATTTTTATAGTATTTAAAAATTATTTTAGACCTCCACAAGCGGTCTCAAGACAAAGTGATTGAGAATGTGAGTAAACGTCCACACAATCGTGGCTTACTTCATGTTTGATTTCATGAGTTTGTCAAGTTGAGGTTTTTATTAAAAATATTTAAATCCATTTAAGTAGTGGGAGTTATGCGGTAAACGTCCACACGATCGTGGCTTACTCGTATGATTTTCATAAGTACTTTAGATGATGGATTTTAAATAAGATAGCCAAGAGATTAAATTGAAAGCGGTATGGTCCTAGTGAGTATGCAAATTTCAAGAATTTAATTGTCAAGGTTAAATTGTGGTCGCTGCTTAGATATCGTTTCAAGTACAATGTACAACTCCCCATCGGAGTCCCTTCTTGAATATGATATGGTCTAGTTAAGGTCCAACTATTAATTTCCTTTGTCAAAAGGTTAAGTTGACATTGATGGAAATTAAATGACTAGGTGAATAGTCTGGTTGAGGGGTTCATGTGTAAACGTCCACACGATCGTGGCTTACTCGTGAGATTCCTTGGTGTTGGGAACTTAATGAAATATCCTAATCTTTATTTTGATGATACCAAAATCCATAGGCTTGATTGTAATAGACTAGAACTGTTCGAACTCAAGTGTAAGAGTTCTTTTCTAGTTTAGTTTGCTGTTCTCAAGACTGAAGACTGAAGACTGAAGAACGCAGGACTGAAGACTGAAGACTGAAGTTGCCAACTGAAGTATCACTTGAAGAATCAGTCTGAAACTGATTACTTAATGCGTGCCACGTGGATTCAGCGGACTGATACTAAAGTCAAGTATCAGTTAAACATTCTTCCTCGGACTGAACCTCCAACGTTCAAAGGAAGCCACGTACTCCAAAAAGTACAGCCGCATTAAATGCAGAGATCTCAGGATCATCCTTCTCTGCAGAGGTCATTCCTATTTGGTGGCTACTTTATCAGAGACGTCGTATATCCTGCTCTTCAACATAGCCGTTCTCACCAAACAAGGAACCTCGAATATTGAAGCCTCAACCCAAATTCAAAAAGCTCTCCAACGGAAGAAATCTTGAAGACGTTCTCTGCCAACGGATCTATTCAAGACCTCTCCTATAAATAGTGCTCGAGGATCACTTCAATCTTCACCGATTCAACGACATAAGCTGAAACTTTACCAAAATTATTTCTCAGCCAAAGCTTAACCTCCCCAAAGTTTGAATCGAAGAAGATAATACCAAAGCCAAAAATCAGTCACTGCTGATTACATACATTCTCTTAGACATTAGGCAAACCCAACCCATGTTTATCCATAGCCTAGGTCAAAACTAACTCCAAAGAACTTGTTCTTTGAAGTTTAGTTGGCAAGATATCAAACCTCCCTTCGACCGATAGAATCGAGTGTTTGAGTTGAAAAGGAGTTCAGGAAGGTACTCTGACTCCGTGAGATCCTAGTGCCAGTTCGTGCTAGGAGTGAGAAATCCAACGCGAGTGAAGTGTTGGTACTGAAGATTGGATCTTCAGTTGATTCGGTTGTGTGCACCCGGCTAAGCACACGGATTCGGTTTGCAGTGCACCCGTAAGCACTTGTGGAGGAAAGTTGTTGGTCTGATCAACCGATCATGGATGTAGGAAGTGTTTTCCGAACCACATAAAAATCTCTGTGTTATTTACAGCTTTCAGTTTTACCTTCCTACTTGTGTTCTTACTTTTGATAAACTGAATACTGATTAAATACAAAGAGAAACCTAAGACTAACAGCGTGCTCAACAAAGGCTATTACGAAATAAAAGTATTTCCGCTGCGTATGTTATCAGTCTGACTGATCTCATCTGATAGTCAGGAAGATTTATAACATCTCTGTTTTAGCAAACTCGACTGAAGCCTTAACGTGGATTAGTTAAGTTCCAGTGACTTAACTGATAACTCATTACTGAAGAGTATTTCAGTATCAGTCGTCAACCCTGTTTGGTCAAAATTCTTTTCAGTAAACAGGCGTCTTAGTTTGTGTGTAAAGTTTCGTTTTGATCTCTATCTTGAGATCCCTCTGATTTGCGAAAAATAGCGACCTAACAATTGGTATCAGAGCAGGATGTTCGCAAGAACAATTCTATTTCTGATTAGGTTCTAATTGAACTAGATCATTTTTCTCAAAGGTCTCGAAAAACTTTTCTCTTTCTAGAAGTGCTTGCTATCTGCTCTTTCTGTTGTTACCTGTTCTCTCTTTTTTGATGGAGACTAACCACAGCAGATTATCCTCTCTACCTATGTTTAGTATTGAAAAATACGGCATATGGAAGTTTCGGCTTGAAAGCTTCCTCACCGCCCAACATTGCCGAATGTGGAAAGTCATCACCAACGGACCAATCATCATCACCGAAACCATCAAAAGTGTTCCCGTTGACCCAGCTCGGGATCCATACGATGAGGTCCAGATCAAGCTGAAGGCAGACTTCACCACAGAAGAAAAGAAGCAAGATGAGCTAGACAACCTCGCCAAAAGCATCATCTCCGGCACAGTTCCAGCAAGCATGTCACCAAGATCATCAAGTGCAAAACTGCAAAGGAGATGTGGGACATTCTTGAAATAATGTGCGTAGAATCCGAGGAAATCAAGGAGAACAAGCTGTCCATAGCTTGTCAGAAGTTCGATTCCTTCCTCATGCTCAAGAATAAATCTGTCGACGATATGGAACTCAGATTCAATCAGATCCTGAATGAAGTTCAATCCATTTCGAAGGACAAATACACTCAACGAGAAATCAACTTGAAGATTCTTCGAGCACTGCCGCGAGGAGATTGGCAGATCTATTCAGTCGCTCATCAGAAGAAGCATGGATTCAGTTAGCTCCCGACAAACAAGCTCTTCTCTAACCTCTTGGCAAATGAGTTTGACATCCAGAGAAATCTTGGAATCAAGAAGGCTGAAGGATCAGACAAAGACGGTCCATCAACATCAAGAGGAGCAGCACTGAAAGCTTCAGCGAGAGAAAGCAAGAAGCAGACAAAGGAACCAGCGGAACTCAAGCCCGAGGACTTCTTCAGTCAATATGCTTTGCTAACTGAAAGATTCAACAAGATGGAGTCCAAATTCCGCAAGTACAGAAGGTTCCACAAGCAGCACTACAAAGGAAAAGAAAGAGAAAGCAACCCCAGATATTCCACTGATCGAAGCGGAGAAAGAAAGTCAGTCGCCTTCGACTTAAAAGATGTGGAATGCTTTGGATGCAAAAAGAAAGGGCACTTTCGAACTGAATGCCCTGAACTGACGCAGTCTGAGCGCAAAAAGCTGAAAGCCAAGAAAGATCGCAAACATGTGAGAAGAAGGCGATGGTTGCTGACGATGCTGGATCTTCCGAAGATACATCAGAATCATCCGACTTCAACTCTACCAGCTCAGATGATGAGAGCCAAGCCCTGATGGCCAACAAAACTGAAAGTGTGGCCGACAACAGCTACGACAATGGAATGAATGGCCCAGAGGTAAACTCTCACTCAAAAACTCCTTATACTGATAACTCCCTGGTGTTTTCAGGAGATCATTCAGGATTTGGAGAAAGCTCAGCCGATGAAACTGACGAGTTCGATCAGCTCATGACTGATCACTGTCAGTTGAGGAAAATGTTCAAAGATCTCCTCAAGCAGAATCAGAAAATTGAAAAGGATATCAATGATGAACGAGCCAAGAATCAGACAATCATCTACTTTCCGGATGAAACTTGTCTTGATCAACTAATCATGGAGAACAGTCGACTGGAAGAAAAGCTCAGAGTCTCCAACACAGAATGTGACAGAGCATCTCATGAAATCAAGAGGCTCAATCACAAACTGGAAAAAACAGTCAAGGACTGCATGATGAAGTCTTCCATGGTGAGCAACTTTCCATCAAAAGGCCTCGTTGAAAGCATTGGAGGAAAGGTTGCTACAACTGATAAAGGAAAGAATATCATGGTCAACGCAGTAAACGATGCTTCTGAAAACAACTCTTCAGAAGAATCAAGAGATCACGATATGGATGAAGTTCGGAAATGCAAACTGATGGCAAGGACAAATGTTCCTCCTCCACAAAGCTACAGACGAGCAAAGGAGGCCCCCAACCAGATCACCCTACTAAGAAGACTGGAAAGCAGATTTCAGTCAAAGATTGGGCAAGGAACATCAGGACTCAAGAAGATTCTTTCTCACCAGTCCAGGAGGAAGAACAACAACATCAGTCAGAAACTGAAATCAGTTCAATTCCAAAAAGAACAACTGTTAGGTCCGGAGGGTCTCGAATAGATGTATGGGGGGAATACACCTATGGGCTATTTTCAATTTCTCCTCTAAAAACAGAGGGATCTCAAGTATGAGATCAAAACGAAACTTTACACGCAAACTATGACACTTGTTAACTGAAAACAGTTTTAACCAAACAGGGTTGACGACTGATACTGAAAACTCTTTAGTAAGGAGTTATCAGTTAAGTCACTGGAACTTAACTGATGCACGTAAGGGCTTCAGACGAGTTTGCTAAAACAGAGATGATATAAGACTTCCTAACTATCAGAGGATAGATCAGTCAGACTGATATCACACGCAGCGGAAATAAACTTGTTTCGGAATAGCCTCGGATGAGCACGTTGTTAGTCTTAGGTTTCTCTTTGCGGTTATTCAGTATTTAATTTATCAACAGTAAGAACACAAATAAGAATGGAAAGACTGAAAGCTGTAAATAACACAGAGAGTTTTACGTAGTTCGGATAACCTTTTCCTACATCCACGGTCAGTTGATCAGACCAATAATCCACTCCGCAAGTGCTTAACTGGTGCACTGCAAACCGAACCTTGTGCTTGTCGGGTGCACACAACCGTTTCACTGAAGAGACCTTACTTCAGTACCCACGCTTTACTCGCGTTAGATTTCTCACTCCTAGCACGACCTTGCACTAGGATCTCAAAGAGTCAAAGTACCTTCCTGAACTCCTTTTCACTCAAACACTTGGTTTCTTTCTTACGAAAAGAGGTTTGAAAAACTTGCCAACTAGACTTCAAAGAACAAGTTCTTTGGAGCAAGTTTTGACCTGGGCTTCTGGGTAAACAGATATATGCCTAAGGTCTAAGAGAATGTGTGTAATCAGTAGTGACTGATTTTGGCTTTGGAATTCTCTTCTTCGATTCAAGCTTTGGGGAGATTAAGCTTTGGGCTGAGTAGCAATTTCGGCAGAGCTTCAGCTTAGGTCGTTGAATCGGTGAAGATTGAAGTTGATCCTCGAGCGCTATTTATTGGAGAGGTCTTGAATAGAACCGTTGGCAGAGAACGTCTTCAAGATTTCTTCCGTTGGAGAGCATTTCGAATTTGGGCTGAGGCTTTAATCTTCGAGGTTCCTTGTTTGGTGGAAACGGCTCTCTTGAGGGACAAGAGATGTGACGTCTCTGATAAAGTAGCCACCAAATAGGAATGACCTCTGCAGAGAGGGATGATCCTGAGCTCTCTGCATTTAATGCAACTGCACTGTATAAGCACGTGGCTTCCTTTGAACGTTGGAAGTTTAGTTCGAGGAAAAATGTTTAACCGATACTTGACTTTAGTATCAGTCTGCTGAGTCCTCGAAGCACGCATTAAATAATCAGTTCTGAACTGATACTTCAGTTGGTATCTTCAGTCTTCAGTCCTTCAGTCCTTCGGTCCTTCAGTCTTCAGTCTTCAGAACTGCTAACTAAACTAGAAACGAACTCTAACACTTGAGTTCAAAACAGTTCTAGTCTATTACAAATTAAACCTAAGGATTTTGGTATCATCAAAATAAAACCTGATATTCCATAGGGTTCCCAACAACAACATCCATGGAGACAAAGCAATGACAGGTCCAGACGAGCCAAACGCCAATCACGATGACAAGTAACTGGACATCATATGACTCATATTTCACAACATCAGTCAAGTCTCCATCAGTCTAGAATGACTCAAGTATCTCAAGGGAGATACTCAGTAGAGCAAAGAAGACCTCAACAACTCATCAGACAAAGCTTCTACAAGAGTGAGGTTCTCAAAAGGAAAGCTCAACAGAAGATTGCTCATGTGCCAACTGAAGCGCCAACCAGACAACCAGCAAAGCGCAAGAGATCATCACCAAGATCAGATCTGAAGCAGATATGGGTTTCAAAGGGAACACGAGCTAACATTGAAGGACCCAAACATTGATTGGGTACCTAAATTAACTCTTCCTTGCAGGTCAAAAACAGGAAACATAAAAAGAAGGAATAAGTTAAAGCTTCAATCAGAACATGGTATCTGGATAGAGACTTTCGAAGCACATGACGGGCTACAAAGAATATCTAACGCAATATGTTGAGAAAGCTGGATCAAAAGTTGCATTCGGAGACAACTCAATCGGAGAAATAAAAAGGCTATGGTGTACTCGACATGGGTAACGCCAGTATCAGTAATGTTAGCTTTGTTTCTGGTCTTAAACATAATATGTTATCTGTGAGTCAATTTTGTGACAGCGGTTTCGCAGTGAAGATCAAAAAGGATGAATTCACTGTTAGAAACAGTTAAAGAAAGGTGGTTCTGAGATAAATCAGACAAAGAAGTCTCTACGTCGTCTCATGGGAAGACAGCCCTCCAGAAACATGTCTCATCAGCAAAAGTAGCTCGGAGCTCAACTGGCTGTGGCACAGGAGACTCAACCACCTCAACTTCAAAACGATCAACAAGCTTGCTAAACATCAATTGGTAAAAGGTTTGCCTTCTATTGTGATCCAGAAGAAGCAAGAATGTGAAGCATGTCAAAGAGGAAAGCAGACAAGGACGTCATTCAAGTTAAAGTCAGGACACTTCTGTGAAAGGATTCTTCAACTACTTCACATGGATCTATTTGGCCCAATCTCTCCCAGAAGTTACAATGGTAGGAAGTATACCTTAGTTGTTGTGGATGATTATTCACGATATACTTGGGTTATCTTTCTTACACCAAGAGAGAGACACTGCTGGAATTGCCAAAGCTGCTGAGAAGACTAAGCGTTGAAAAGGAAGTCAACATCATCAACATCAGATCAGATCGTGGGACTGAATTCCTCAATACTGTCATTCGTGAGTGTGAGGTTGGCCCATTTCTCATTTATTCTTTTTTTCTGGGCCAACTTTAGGGCCCAGAATCGAGCCCACTCAAAAACCCTAGCCCACTACTCCATCTGATATACCCCACCCCAGCCCCACTCTCTCAATCACTTCACTCTGCGCCGCTTCCCTTTCCCTAAGCCTCTCTCCCTTTGACTCCTCAAATTCTCGATCTTCCCACCGCCCATTTCCTTGGTTTCTCCATCGCCTTCAATGGTGATTCTCCCTCCCGCTAGCCTACTGCTCTCCTTTATATCCCTGATGCTCTCTCAAATGGGGATGACCGAAATTATCAAAGTGAGAAAGGTTCTGCTATTCCTTTCAAGTTTGTGGTTGTTTCTTTGATAGTGCGGGATTCCCTGTGTGAGTGGTGGTATCACCGGGCCTTCTAGTACACCGGAGCCCTGTTTGGTGGTTACTTGAGAAGCTTTCTGAGCCATTGGAGTTCTGTACTTTGCCCATGCTGTTGGTGGCTCTATTGGGCTGAGATTTGAGAAGCCGCTCCATTATCCATCACCTTGGTCTTGATCGAACTGCTGCCGGAAGGGTTGCTGAGTTCTAGAGGAAAATCTGAGCCCCACCGTGTCCCGAGGACACCTTTTCCCCTTCTCTGATTTCTCTTTTACTCTACATTCCTCCTTTTCTTTTTCTCTTCTTTCTTTTATCACTTTTACTTGCTTTCTTTCTTCTTTCCTTGTGCAGAGCAGATAAAGTGAAGGAGGAGAGCAGAAGAGATCTGAAGTGAAGAAGAAGAAGGTGAAGCTGATCTGAAGAAGACGAAGATTTAAGTGCTTGAGCACGAGTGGGGAAGACAGGAGGTTCGGGAACCAAGTGGTGAACCCTGGCTAGGCGAAGATACCTTACAGTGGTATCAGAGCCACGGTGACCTAGCCAGGGCACCCTCCGAACACATCTTACCCACACCGCCGCCCTTTGGCTAAGCCAAATTCGCTCCCGACGAGCAAAGAACAAGGTAGGACCTGCCTCTCCCCTTCCTGGGAAAGGCGGCACTGGTAAATTGGCTTAAACACTGAAACTCCTAGACAATAGTGTTGGTGGTGCCTGCTGCTTTTGCCTTTTTGCATGTTTTTGCTTGCTGAGATCTTGGTATCTTGTGATCTTGTGCTTTCTTGTGCTTCCGCTTGTTGCCCTACATCTCGATAAACCCTTGGTATTCCTAGCCAACTGAGATCTCTCTTGCCTTGGTCTAGTTCGTCTGGATTCTCCTTTAAAGGAGTCTCCTCGTGCGAGTATCCTGGAAAGCAAGAGAGAGAGGGGTTTATCTAGTGTGGCTGTGTGTGCCTTTCTTGTTTGCCTTATTGTTGCGCTCTGTCTGCTTTGGTGGTACTGAGTACCTGTTAAAACCCCCTCAGATTGAGAGTTTTGCCCTTCCTCTGACTGAGATAGTCATTGTTGAAGCTCCTGGGGTGACCAGTGTGAATCCTTGCTCCACAGATCAATTTGTGCTGAGAATTGGGCTCTCCACTGCTCTGTAACCTCAGCCGTGTTCTCCTTGTGGTCTTCTTGACCATCTTCTGCTGTGTGGTTGGTTGTTCTGTGCTCTGCTTGTCTAAGTGTTGCATTCATCATGAACATTGTGCATATGGTTCCCTTCAATGGTATGGATGACTTCCAGGACTAGAAAACCAAGATTGAATGCATCTTAGTAAAGGAAAAGGTTAATAAAGCCATTTTGAACAAATATGATGAAAATACTACAGATGAAAAACTACGTGATCTAAATGATAATGCAAGGGCAACTATTCTGTTAAACTTGAGTAGTTCTGTGGTAAGAAAGGTGTCTCATCATAAGAGTGCTAAAGACCTATGGGATGAACTGACCTCCTTATACTCTGCATCTTCTGAAACTCTTGCATGGTCTTTACAAAATCAGTTTATGTCTTTTCAAATGGACACCTCCAAAGATGTTGATTCTAATATGGATGACTTTAATAAGTTGCTTCAAGACTTGAAACTTGCTGGAGATGATAATATTGAAAAATATGCTCCACAAATCCTATTAGGATCCATTCTTGAGACATTTGCTGAAGTTAAGTCTGCATTGAAATATGGTGGGTCTAAAGTAACCTGTGAAATGATTGTGAATGGCCTAAAAGCTAAAGAGAGTGAGCTAAAGTTCCATAAAACAAAACCTATACATGGTGATGTGATGTTTGTAAACAAAAATGATCAGAGAAACCCTAATCACAGTTTCAATAAGGGTCAGTCCTCTAATGATGCTAAACATGCTTCTTCTGACAGACAAAGAGAAGAGAAAGGGCCTAATTTTGCTCCTAATCAGAATAGAAATCAAAATTTTGATCAAAAGCCCAGAAAAGTTTGTTGGAACTGTGGTAAGCCTGGTCACTTCATCAATAGGTGCAGAATGCCTAAAAAGAATAAGAATTTTGTCCCTAATGAGCCAAAACAACATGCTAATAATGTATATGAGGAAGATAGTGTCTACATGGTGCATGAACCTGATTTTCAATACATAAACTACTCCAGTGCTGTGTCAAAATCTGTTAAATCAAATGAGTGGTTGATTGACTCTGGCTGCACTTTCCATGTAACACCTTTCAAACACATGTTTCACAATTTGGAGTCTGTCAAATCTGGTCATGTGGCTTTGGCTGATGGTCAAAAGTGTGATATTTTGGGAAAGGGAGATGTTTGTCTGAAATTTGAAAATGGGAGTTTACTGACCTTGAATGAAGTCAGATATGTGCTTAACCTGAAGTTCAGTCTATTATCTGTGTCAAAGATTGCTGATAAGATGCTTGATGGATCTGTGAACTATCTGAGGTTTCAATTTGAAAAAGATTCCAAACTCTATTTTACTGCTCCCAGAAAAGGTGATTTGTATGTTGTTCAAGCTGAGACAGTGCCTCTATCTGTGATTAATATGGTGCATGATGATAAGACTGCTTTATGGCATTCTAGGCTAGGTCATATGAGTAACAAAGGTCTGGAAATTTTGAGAAAAACTGGTGTTTTTGGCAAGGATAAAGTTTCAAGCATGCAATTCTGTGAACCTTGTGTGATGGGCAAACATCATAAGTCTGCATTCCCTGTGTCCAAACTATACCCTAGAGAACGTGTCAGTACAGAAATTCTTGAGTACCTGCATACTGATGTTTGGGGCCCTGCAAAGGTGCCCACCCATGGTGGAAATTCTTATTTCTTGTCTGTGATTGATGATTTTTCTAGAAAAACTTGGGTTTTCTTGATAAAAAATAAGTCAGATGTTTTTGAAAAACTTTCTAATTGGGCTGTTCAAATTCAGAATCAGACTAAGAAAAGAATCAAATGCATAAGAACTGATAATGGGCTTGAATTTTGTAATAATGCAATGGATAAATGGTGCTCAGAGTCTGGTATTGCAAGGCATAAGTCAGTCCCCTACACTCCTCAATAGAATGGAGTTGTGGAAAGGATGAACAGAACTCTCCTTGAGAGAGTAAGAAGTCTTCTTGTTGGTTCTAGTCTGTCTAAACATTTCTGGGGTGAAGCCCTTATGACTGCTGTGTACTTGATAAACAGATCACCCTCTGTGCCTTTGCTTGGTAAATTGCCTGAATCTATTTTTTATGACAAACCTGTTTGCTTGAACAATTTGAAGGTTTTTGGGTGTGCTGCCTATGTGCATCAAAATGTGTGCAAACTTGAACCTAGGGCTAAAAAGTGCATCTTCCTTGGATATCCTGAGAGTGTCAAGGGCTATAGACTTTGGGATAGGTCTGTACCTGGTTTTAAGACATGCATTAGTAGGGATGTGGTTTTCAATGAACTTGTCTTTCCATGCTTACCTGAATCCTCACATTCTGGCACTCCAAGTGAGGTGGAGACAATTAGACCAGTTGACCTAGAAAGGTATGAGTTTATGATTACTCCCTCCATTCCTCCTGAGGTGGACCCAGAACCCAACACTGAGCCTGAGCATGTGCATGACCACACTGATAGCAACAACACAGGACCTGAACCTCAACCTGAACCCTTGCATGATCCTACCCCAAAACCTACCTCTGATAGGAACACTGCTCAGAATGATTACCTTATGTCTAGGGATAGAGAAAGAAGACATGTGAGAACTCCTGCTAGGTTTGATGACTTCAACTTGTCTATGTATGCTTTCAATGTGTTTAATAATGTTGATATGTCTGAACCTAGTACATTTACTGAAGCCATGAACTGTTCTGAATCTGAAAAATGGTATGCTGCTATGGAATCTGAAATGAACTCCTTGCATGATAATAACACTTGGATTCTTGTTGAAAAACCTGATAATTGTTCTCTGGTTGAGTGTAAGTGGCTCTTTAAGATAAAGAATGAGGTGGACCATGTTAGATACAAAGCTAGATTGGTTGCTAAAGGTTTTACTCAAAAGGAAGATGTTGATTATGATGAAATCTTTGCCCCTGTTGTGAAGTTTACTACTGTCAGAATTATGCTTGCTTTGTGTGCTCATTTCAATTGGGAATTAAAGCAAATGGATGTTACAACTGCTTTCTTGCATGGTGACTTAGAAAACAACATTTACATGAAGCAACCTGAGGGTTTTGTTGACAAAAACTTTTCCAATCATGTGTGCCTTTTGAAAAAATCTTTATATGGTTTGAAACAATCCCCAAGGCAATGGAACCTCAAATTTTATCAATGCATGAGAAACATGAATTTTACTAGGAGTAAGTTTGATCACTGTTTGTACTACATGAAATGTGGTACTCCTGTTTACTTGCTCTTGTATGTGGATGATAGGCTGATACTTGGTCCTTGTCTGAAAACTATTAAGCATGTTCAGAAGTGCCTGTGTGAGAGTTTTGATATGAAAGATCTTGGTGATGCAAAGAAAATCTTGGGCATGTGCATAGAAAGAGATAGGGAGAAATCCACTTTATTATTGCATCAGTCTGATTATGTGAAGCAGGTTTTAAAGAAATTCAACATGGAAAACTGCAATTCTGTCAATGTGCCTCTTGGTTCTCACTTTGAGTTAAGCGAAAAACAATGTCCCGAAACTGATCTTGAAGACTCATCCAAAAACACCTAGAGGATGGACTCGAATTTATACGAGGTCGTCCTAGTGCAGTAAGGTGACTCAAGTCGTCTCACACGGAAGGCTTAGCAGGGCTTTAATTGTGCTACTCACAAGAAACGAAAAGAAAACCTAAACACTCTAATCGGGAAGCTAGGTCTGGCACTATCTCGCTCTTCTATTCACCAAGACATAATTGAAAGAAAGCATAAAGCATTAACTAGGCAGTAGATAAGTAGCAATTAAGAACGTAGAGATTAAACATTAAACCTATCAAACTAGGGTTGTAATCTAGCACTCCAAACCGAACAATCATAAAACCATAAACAACGATTGACCACTACCTAGGCATGAGAACAAAATCAATCATCAAATTCAAATTCAAAACGAACTTTAATAGCTATTAGGAAAATTCCTTAACACACAATCAAAGAGAATTCGGCAGCGATCAACAACGAACTAACTAAGCACTTAAATTATCGAGGATCATCCACATCACGGAAATTAATCTAAGATCTATCATTCATCAAGAACATAAAGGAATAGGAAAGACAACCCAAAGGATTCAATAAACTAAAATGAGAAAGCAAGTGAGTTCTTACAAAAGAGTACGATCCAAAATAATCTAATCCTACGGAATGTAAACTGACATGAACTGTAATCCAATGAATCCACAAGATATTGTTGATGTTTAAAGTCTCCAAAACCCAAGGGAAAAAGGGTGGAAATCGCCCTGGAGGCTGCTGGGGTCGAGAGGTCCTTCAAAAACCCTAAAATTCGGCTTTTAAATGGAAAAATGCAACTGCCGAAAACGCCCCGCGCCGCCGTGTACTCCCTTCGGCCACTGCAATGCGCAGTGTTTTTGTTTTGGTCCGTTCTCCCTCGTTTCAAGTCGAAATTTAGATCCGTTTTCGCCTACGAACTCGTATCGAGATGAACTTTGATTATTATTCAGACCATTCAACTAAATTCTGACTTTAATTCTGTCCACATATCAATCAATTTGAGCATAAAATCCTGAGACAACAAAATTAGCACAAAAGCTCAAATCAATCAACTCTTGAGTGAAAGAGACCAAAATAAAAGTCAAAATAAGACGCAAACACCCACAAATTCATCACAAAATAGGGCTAAACAACCCCCCCACACTTGGTCCTTTGCTTGTCCTCAAGCAAAGTCACGACACCAAATGATAGTTCACAAGAAAACTTCCTCACCGTTCACATCTCCAACCAATCTAAGTCTCTTAGATATTTACATTCCTCACGAGATGTTCATTGTTAAGATTTTAAGAAGCAACAACAACATGATACAATTCAATCCGATCAGACCCGATTCTCCGCTAGAGGTGAATTCCCTAATGTGATTGCCTTTATAATCAAATCCCATTTTCCTTGAAGATGATAAACAATCAAACCAAATCTAATTTTATACATCTTTCTTTTCAAGGTGATGTTATTCCATTCTCAATAGATGGGCCAACTTTCGTGAGATCAACACTTTTGGAGGTAATCCAAAATGTTCTCACGTGGTTTTCAATGCTCATAACACTACCGTCAGAGGAGCAGAGACCCAGAGCTATGGAAAATTTCACAACAAACCAACATTCAAACTCAAGGGATAAGATCGTAGGCTATCACAATGAAAACACTCCCTCTAGCATCTACCGGACAAATCACGTCAAAAATAGCTCATAAGGGTGTTGCATTCAAAACATTAAACAACTTACATCAAGTGAGGAATATGCATAGCCTGAGAGACAAAGATAGCAACCAAGCCAACACAATTCATGAAATTTACTTGTGAACAAATCATCAAAGTGTGCATTATTACTTGAAGCCAAGCAACAATCAAGATAAAGGAGACCATTTGCCCCACACAAGAAAGCCCAAAAACACAGCAAAAAGGCACCCATAGGATCAACAAACACCCCCCCCCCACACTTAAAATCTAGCACTGTCCTCAGTGCTCGCAAAAAGAGGGGTGAAAGAGAAAAACTTCCCTGAATATCTATCCAAATGGCGAGCCCGTAGTTTCCCACGATGTCTGCCTATCTCTCATCCATAGAACAAATAATCTCCAACGCACCAACCTGCACCAAACAACAGAAAAAAAACAGAAACATAAACCCAAACAAAATGAAAGAAAAACGAAAACAAGGGAAAACAAGAAAAACATGGGTTGCCTCCCATGCAGCGCTAGTTTTTAAGTCGCCAGCCCGACTAAGAGGATCCCTTAACCAAAATCCGATTGAGGAGTCAGCTGCTTAAGTGCATGTGTAACCATATCTTCTTGAATTGCAGCTGCGGGTCCTCCTAATGAGCGCTCCATGCTCATATCATGAGATGGTCTTCTATCCACACATCCAACGAGATCGAGTGACACAACCTCATCAAGCTTCTCTTCCAGTAGCAAGGCACACAGAAAGTCTTGCTTTTTATCATCTTCCTCTTGCAGCTTATCCAGGAATTCTTGCTCAATCTCACTTTCATCTTGCAAGTTAGCAAGAAATTCTTCCACGATCTCGTCCTCCTCCTGTAGCTTATTAAGGAATTCATGCACAATACAATCCTCATCCAAAGCATCAAATGTTTCAACATAAGAGCAGTTTTGAATTAAGGAAGTTGGGGTAGTAGGTTTTTTATCAAAAACTGAGAATGTTACAGCTCTTCCCGCCCCTACCATACTCACAGTTCCCGTACTCACATCGATGCGAGTATGGGTGGTGGCCATAAAAGGTCGGCCAAGCAGCACGAGATGCCCATTCTCGCCTCTAATCCCTTTTCCCACATCAAGGACAACAAAATCAGCCAAAACACTAATCCCTCTCACAACAACCTCAACATCCTCAACAAGGCCTCGTGGGCTGCTAATAGAGCCGTCAGCTAGCTCTATCTTCATATTCGTGCATTTCAGCTCTTTATTACCCAATTTCTCAAAAATATCAAGCGGCATCAAATTGACTGCCGCGCCCAAATCAAGCATTCCAAAAACCTTTTCGACCCCACCTAAGCTAATATAAAAAATAAAGCTACCTGGATCTCCTTGCTTGGGTGGTGGTTGGTCTGGTGCAACAGTGACAGGTGGCAGTGGTTCACTGGGGCATTGGGTAGCCTTGATTGCTTCCACGGTTTTGCTTCTCCATTTTCCCATGCTTATTGGGGCATTTTCCTTGACTACCGCCACTGCATGAGCTTGATGCGGCTGTTTGTCCTGGTCTGGGAACTTCTCCATTGGCTGTTGTTACTGCAGCTGATTCAAGGTCCCCGTTAGTTGCCCAACTGTAGTCTCGAGGCACTTGATGGTAGCACTCTGAGCCTCCATCGCCTATTTGCTAGCTTGCATGAAAGCTTGCATTTGATCTTCAAATAAGGGGCCTGGAGGTTGGAGCTGCTGAGGTGGGTAGAACTGCTGCTGGTTCTGATAACCCATAGGCTGCTGGAATTGACAGTATTGAGAACTCTGCCCGTGTCCTTGCATGTGACCCTGAAGTTTCCTACTCGAATACCCTTGTGCAGCAAAGACTTCTACTCCTCTTTCATAAGTGTGCTCGCCCATCCTATGGCACTCGTTAGCTCCATGGCCATATTCACCACATATGCCACAACCTTCTGCTGGTGGCGCGTGAGCGGGTGGAGCCTCCACCTGGTTCATCCTGAGGTGTTGTACTTGCCTCATCAAGTCCGCTACTTGCTTCTGAAGCTCATTGTTTTGAGCTACTGCAATAGCTTCAACCCTCCTTCCTCTTACTGACTTTTGTTGGGAACCCGCGGCAAGTATGTTGAAGATCTCCTTGAGTTCATCAGCTGTCTTCCGGGCAATGTTGCCTCTTGCCGTGCTATCCACCATAAATTGATAAGTCTGCAGCAACCCGTCATAAAAGAGTTGCATCAACATCACTGGGGTTAACTGATGATGCGGGCACTGGCGGAGGAGCTCCTGGAATCTCTCCCAAGCCTCATGAAGTGGCTCGTCGGCTCCTTGAACAAAGTTCATGATTTGAGTTCTAATCTCTTGGGTCTTGTGATTTGGGTAGAACTTCAACATAAACTTCTCACAGGCGTCTCCCCAAGTAGTGATAGAACTAGGCGGTAAGGAGAGAAGCCAAGTCCTTGCCCGATCCTTAAGTGCATACTGGAAACATTTAAGCTTCAGCTGATCTTCTGTGACCTCCAACAGTGGAAAAGTTTGCACTTGGGTGCAGAAGTCCCGGATAAACTGCAGGGCATCTTCATTCGACAGCCCATAAAAGAGGAGGAGCAGACTTGAATCATTGGGCTTCAGGTTGTAATTCCTGACTGCAGTGGGGAGCACAATAGCTGAGTTCGTGGCCTCTATGATAGGCCGGGTAAAATCCTCCATGTACTGCAAATTTCTTCCTGCCATCTCCTCAACTCCAACGCTAGATAAAAGAGACTCGGTACTCTCTCCTAGGCTTCAAGCACCTCGCGTGCATGGTGAGTGTTGTCAAGTAGAATGTCAAATTCCTGTTAAGACTTTAACTCCCTAGCAACACAACACTCAACAAAACAGATCAAACACACCAGTGGGAGAAAGAAAATAACCGAGCAAAAATAAAATAAACACGGAAAACAAAGTAGCACAACCAAACGCCTAAAGCCTTCCCCGACAACGGCGCCAAAATTTGACTCATCCAAAAACACCTAGCGGATGGACTCGAATTTATACGAGGTCGTCCTAGTGCAGTAAGGTGACTCAAGTCGTCTCACACGGAAGGCTTAGCAGGGCTTTAATTATGCTACTCACAAGAAACGGAAAGAAAACCTAAACACTCTAATCGGGAAGCTGGGTTTGGCACTATCTCGCTCTTCTATTCACCAAGACATAATTGAAAGAAAGCATAAAGCATTAACTAGGAAGTAGATAAGTAGCAATTAAGAACGTAGAGATTAAACATTAAACCTATCAAACTAGGGTTGTAATCTAGCACTCCAAACCGAACGATCATAAAACCATAAACAACGATTGACCACTACCTAGGCATGAGAACAAAATCAATCATCAAATTCAAATTCAAAACGAACTTTAATAGCTATTAAGAAAATTCCTTAACACACAATCAAAGAGAATTCGGTAGCGATCAACAACGAACTAACTAAGCACTTAAATTATCGAGGATCATCCACATCACGGAAATTAATCTAAGATCTTTCATTCATCAAGAACATAAAGGAATAGGAAAGACAAACCAAAGGATTCAATAAACTAAAATGAGAAAGCAAGTGAGTTCTTACAAAAGAGTACGATCCAAAATAATCTAATCCAACGGAATGTAAACTGACATGAACTGTAATCCAATGAATCCACAAGATATTGTTGATGTTTAAAGTCTCCAAAAACCAAGGGAAAAAGGGTGGAAATCGCCCTGGAGGCTGCTGGGGTGCCGAGAGGTCCTTCAAAAACCCTAAAATTAGGCTTTTAAATGGAAAAATGCAACTGCCGAAAACGCCCCGCGCCGCCGTGTACTCCCTTCGGCCACTACAATGCGCAGTGTTTTTGTTTTGGTCCATTCTCCCTTGTTTCAAGTCGGAATTTAGATCCGTTTTCGCCTACGAACTCGTATCGAGATGAACTTCGATTCTTCTTCAGACTATTCAACTAAATTCGAACTTTAGTTTTGTCCACATATCAATCAATTTGAGCATAAAATCCTGAGACAACAAAATTAGCACAAAAGCTCAAATCAATCAACTCTTGAGTGAAAGAGACTAAAATAAAAGTCAAAATAAGACGCAAACACCCACAAATTCATCACAAAATAGGGCTAAACAAACTTGCAGAGATGCAAAACATCCCTTATGCCAATGCCATAGGTTCTGTCATGTATTTGATGATAAGCACTAGACCTGATATTGCTTATGTTGTTTCTTGACTTAGCAGATACATGGCTAATCCTGGAATGCCTCATTGGGAAGCTATTAAATGGTTGTTCAGATATTTGAAATCTACTGTGAATTGTGGTCTCTCTTTTGATAAATCTGATGATGGGGTCAAATGTGTTGGTTATGTTGACTCTAATTATGCTGACAATAAGGATAATAGAAAGTCTACCACTTCCTATGTGTTTACTCTCTGTGGTTCTTGTATTAGCTGGAAATCTCAATTGCAGGGGATTGTAGCTCTGTCCACAACTGAATCTGAGTACATTGCAGCTACTGAGGCTGTAAAGAAAGCAATTTGGCTGAATGGAGTCCTGTCTGAACTTCAACACATTGATGATAAACCCTTGTTGTTCTCTGATAGTCAGTCTGCAATCCAGTTATGCAAAAATCCTGTTTTCATGATAGAACAAAACATATAGATGTTAAATTTCACTTCATTAGAGATGTTGTTGAGAGAGGTGAGGTCATTCTTGAAAAAATACCTTCTGAGTTCAATCCTGCTGACATGGGTACTAAGTGTCTTCCTGTTGCGAAGCTCACCTCTTGTGTTCCTTGAGTTCAGCTGTTGTTTTTTTCTGATCTTTCTGTGTCTCCTTTGCTTGTATGTTTGTTCTGCATGTGTGTGTGTTCTGTTGAGTCTATTGTGTCTTCAATGATAACCATCTGGTTTGAGAAATGGTGATTTCCTCTTGGGCTGATCTCTGTGGTTTGAGATTGAGTTAAATATGCATAATATTTCTCTCACACTCTCTTGTCTTGACTTTGGCAGATGAGAGTAAAAATGGGGACTGTGATGATAACTCCAACTAAATGACTGGCCCTTCCCTGGTGACTAAATGATCAATGTGCCAAAGGTGGATATGTAAGGTTGGCCCATTTCTCATTTATTCTTTTGTCTGGGCCAACTTTAGGGCCCAGAACCGAGCCCACTCAAAAACCCTAGCCCACTACTCCATCTGATATACCCCACCCCAGCCCCACTCTCTCTCTCACTTCACTCTGCGCCGCTTCCCTTTCCCTAAGCCTCTCTCCCTCTGACTCCTCAACTTCTCCACCTTCCCACCGCTCATTTCCTTGGTTTCTCCATCGCCTTCAATGGCGATTCTCCCTCCCACTAGCCTGCTGCTCTCCTTTATATCCCTGATGCTCTCTCAAATGGGGATGACCGAAATTATCAAAGTGAGAAAGGTTCTGCTATTCCTTTCAAGTTTGTGGTTGTTTCTTTGATAGTGCGGGATTCCCTGTGTGAGTGGTGGTATCATCGGGCCTTCCAGTACACCGGAGCCCTGTTTGGTGGTTACCTGAGAAGCTTTCTGAGCCATCGGAGTTCTGTACTTGGCTCCTGCTGTTGGTGGCTCTGTTGGGCTGAGATTTGAGAAGCCGCTGCATTATCCATCACCTTGGTCTTGATCGAACTGCTGCCGGAAGGGTTGCTGAGTTCTAGGGGAAAATCTGAGCCTCACCGTGTCTCGAGGACACCTTTTTCCCTTCTCTGATTTCTCTTTTACTCGGCATTCCTCCTTTTCTTTTTCCCTTCTTTCTTTTATCACTTTTACTTGCTTTCTTTCTCCCTTCCTTGTGCAGAGCAGATAAAGTGAAGGAGGAGAGCAGAAGAGATCTGAAGTGAAGAAGAAGAAGGTGAAGTTGATCTGAAGAAGAAGAAGAAGAAGACAAAGATTTAAGTGCTTGAGCACGAGTGGGGAAGACAGGAGGTTCGGGAACCAAGTGGTGAACCCTGGCTAGGCGAAGATACCTTACAGTGAGTATTATGAGGAACAAGGAATCAGTCATCAAACTTTTGCAGCAAGGACTCCTCAACAAAACGGAGTAGCAGAAAGAAGAAACAGGTCTTTGAAGGAAGCAGCAAGGACGATGCTAACCGAATCAAAACTCCCCTTGAAGTTTTGGGCCGAAGCAGTCAACAACGCATGCTACACGCAAAATCGTTCCTTCCTCACTAAAAGACATGGGAAAACTCCATACGAGCTATGGAAAAACAGGAAGCCTTCAATCTCATATTTTCATGCTTTCGGTTCTCGGTGTTTCATCCACAACAATGATAAGAGGAGATTAAACACATTTGATAGCAAGGCTGATCCAGGAATCTTTCTTGGATATTCTGGAACTGAACAATCCAGCAAAGCCTATCGAGTGTTTAATTCTCAAACTCTTTGTGTTGAAGAAACACCTCATGTTGTTTTTGATGAGTCTACTGATAATTTCAGGAAACAAGAAACTGAAAGAAGTGTTGAAAACACTGAAGTTTCCAGAACTGAAATAATTAACACCAAACCTTCTACAGTGTTGGTGTGGGGACCAGGAAAAGATGAAGATACTGAAAAGCTTCCGTATCAGAAGATCAGTCAAAGGTCTGAAACTCAGACTGGAGTCACAGCAGATGGCATCAGTCAAAGGGGAACTCCAGTTGCAGAAGAAAGAGTTGAACATGCCGAAGCAGCTCCAGTTCAACTCTCCCCTGTTCAAGACAATGCTCAACAACTCAGAACCATTCTGACTGAAGAACCTCCACCATCACCAGAAGAGATCAAGAAGTATCGAAGATGGTTTGAACTCCATTCAAAGGAGAACATCATTGGAGAACCATCAGACGGTGTAAAGACTCGAAGATCAATGTGCAACCTCATCTTCGATATCAACCAGAACTGCATCAAAGAAGATAAGAATTTCAACTGTTTCTTATCATATACATAGCCCAAGGATGTCGAAGAAGCTCTGAAGTCCACTCATTGGGTCATCGCAATGCAAGAAGAACTCAATGAATTCAATCGAAATTCAGTTTGGGAACTTGTGGATCGACCAGATGATGCAAAGGTGATAGGTTTAAAATGGATTTTCAAAAATAAGAAAGACGAAGAAAGAAATGTTGTGAGAAACAAAGCAAGGCTTGTAGCAAAAGGTTACAGTCAAGAAGAAGGAATCGACTACGATGAGACGTTTGCCCCAGTTGCCAGATTGGAAGTAGTCAGACTCTTCTTAGCCTTCGCAGCTCACAAAGGATTCAAGGTACACCAAATGGATGTGAAGTGTGCATTTCTCAACGGAGTGCTCAGCGATGAAGTCTACGTGGAACAACCTCCAGGCTTTGAGGTTGCAGGACCAGAAAAGGTGTACAAGCTTAAGAAAGCGCTCTATGGCTTGAAACAAGCTCCAAGAGCATGGTATGATACTCTTTCTGAGTATCTTGTTGAATAAGGTTTCAAGAAATGATCAGTGGACAGAACATTGTTCACTCTCAAAGAATGAGAAGATCTCCTACTTGTTCAGATTTATGTCGATGACATAATTTTCGGATTCAAATCCGAACGCATGTGCAAAAAGTTTGCTGATATCATGACTAACAAGTTTGAGATGTCCATGATGGGAGAAATGAATTTCTTTCTTGGATTACAAGTCAAGCAGACCAGCGAAGGAATACTGATCAATCAGTCAAAGTACGCCAAATAACTGATCGCCAAGTTCGGTATTCAGCACATGAAATCAGTCAAGATCCCAATGAACACAAACTGGAAAGTTGATCCAGGATCATAAGGAAAATCTGTATCTTCAACCAAATACAGAGAAATCATTGGATCATTGTTGTATTTGACTGCGAGCAGACCAGATATTGCATATGTAGTTGGGGTTTGTGCAAGATATCAGTCAGATCCAAATGAAGCTCATATGGATGCTGCAAAATGAATTTTGCAATATCTCAAAGGCACACCCAACTTAGGATTGTGGTACCCAGCTGACGATGACTTCAAGCTCACCGGATTTTCAGACTCAGATTTTGCAGGATGCAAAATTGATCGCAAATCGACTTCGGGAACTTGTCAATTCCTAGTCAACAAGCTCATCTCATGGTTTTCAAAAAAGCAGACTTCAGTCACCACCTCCACAACTGAAGCTGAATATGTTGCTGCGGGAAGTTGCTGTTCACAACTCCTATGGTTAGTCCAACAGTTGAAGGACTATGGGATCGAAGAAAAGGAAGTCCCAATCTATTACGACAGCTCCAGTGCTATTGCAATCTCCCAAAATCCAGTTCATCACACCAGAGTTAAGCATATTGCCATTCGACATCACTTCATTCGTGATCACGTCGAAAAGAAGGATATCTCTGTTGAATGGATTCCGACCGCAGTTCATAGAGCAGACTTGCTGACCAAAGCTCTTCCAGAAGAAAGGTTCAACGATCTGTGTGGAAGGATCGGCCTCATAAACCCAGAAGAGTGATGCTGTGTTTGAAGATCTCCTCAAACAGTCATGCTGACTGGTGGTCAACCAACTGCTGATCTACGACCGCTGACGTGGAAAGCAATGAAGACAAGTCTTCATCTGAAGAAAACTCATCCTGATAAGTCAACCAGGATCAGTGGTATCGACTGACTACAATGATCAGTCGATCAGTAAGTATTTCCAACTTACTATTTAAAAATCAGTTATTTCAGTTATGAGCCTTTTGTTTGAATTCAAAAGTTTTCTCTAACTGATCAGTTTATTTCAAAATCTTTAACTAATTGTTGGAAAATGAAATATCCGAGAAGAACAAGTACTTTTTAAAGGGAAATTTCGTATCTGATTTAACATGTCCTGATCTTTTCTAAAAATATTTCCAACCTTTTGCCTCTATAATCAAATTTCTTGAGAATCTCATTGATATGACATAATGCAATGATATTTCTCACCTTTTGAAGCTTCCGTCCTCTGCAGTGACGGCGGACGTGAATTTTTACTTCAAAAATATTTTAGGCACAGTTTTCGAAAAACTCTTTCATCTTCCTCTTGGTAAATTTGTATTTATACCTTGATGTCTTCACTTATTTTCTGCATTAACTAACAACTCTCCACAGCCTTCATTGTGAGAAAAAATTTCAATTTTTCTAAAGTTGTAGAGAAATTTTGTTCCGACAATGGAGAAATTCAATTACTGCAAAGTCATGGAGTGGGAGAATGACGCTCACATACTTGGTCTTCATCGGACCCTTCCACTGGATCTCAACGTCTCTCCGACGTCAAAGCTTGCTCTGTTCTCACTTGTATCCAGCGACGCGAGTGTCTTCCATCCTCATGCCCGGCCCATACGGTTTGAAGTACCTGTCTCAAGAAGATGGACTTCACCTTGTTCTCAGGAGAGCTTCTCACCTTTTTGTGAAGCTTCCATATAGTGCAACAACAATGAGCAGGAGCTCGTTGTCAGCCGGCGCAACTCATTGCACAAGGTCTTCTTCTCATGGACCTGGTGCTGACAGTGACTGTCCTCACGACTGTCACTGATTCGATCTTCCTTTCCCACACACCTCTCAACTTACTCTTCTCTCTCTCCATCAAGAAACCTCTCCTCACCCTCCTTTGGTTTGCATGATGGCCATTCTTTCTCTTCCATCTCTGAAAGCCACGCAAACCAACCCATGCCCCTTTCTTCGTCTCCCCCACTTTCTCTTCTCACCCCCATGTTTCACTTTCTTCTTCTAAACCTTCATATTCTCCACCTCCATCATACCCTCAGCATCTTTCTCTGGACCCTCCTGCGATTCTGTTTCCTCGCACGGTCTTAGCTTCATCCTTCAGTCAATTCTACCTTTTTGATGTTGCCAAAAAGGGGGAAAGTCAAAAGACTGAAGCTGATTAAGCAAAATGATCATCACGATGATCATGAGGAAGATTAGCCAGGGAGAGCTCAAGTCAACGAAAAACAAGTGTGACTGGAACAAGCTTAGGAACATGAAGATTGAAGATGAAGATCAAGAAATTCAAAGGCGCAGCCAAGCAGACTGCTGGAGTCCATGGGTTTCCCATGTGTTTTTGTTTTGTTTTTACTCCTTTGTAAGTCTTGCTCTGTACCTCGACTGATGTCTCATCAGTTTTACTTTTCAATGAAAAGAACTTCTTTTGATCTCAACCTGAAGACAATGACTCTTTGTCCAGGCTCTGATTAATGTTTTTCTGTTTTCTCCTCGTTTTGTGTTTGAACTGTTGTGTTCTTACTTTTAGTACAAGTTTTTAGGTTCTATTATTAAGGGGAATAGTATTCACCCTATTTTAGAACTTGTGCTCTGAGTTCAGTCTTGTGTTTGTCTAGAACTGTTGTGTGGTTTTGGCATCATCAAAAAGGGGGAAATTGTTGGAAACTTAATGGAATATCCTAATCCTTGTTTTGATGATACCAAAATCCATAGGCTTGATTGTAATAGACTAGAACTCTTGGAACTCAAGTGTTAGAGTTCTTTTCTAGTTTAGTTTGTTGTTCTGAAGACTGAAGACTGAAGAAAGGAGGACTGAAGACTGAAGACTGAAGTTGCCAACTGAAGTATCAGTTGTAGAATCAGTCTGAAACTGATTACTTAATGCGTGCCACGTGGATTCAGCGGACTGATACTAAAGTCAAGTATCAGTTAAACATTCTTCCTCGGACTGAACCTCCAACGTTCAAAGGAAGCCACGTACTCCAAAAAGTACAGCCGCATTAAATGCAGAGATCTCAGGATCATCCTTCTCTGCAGAGGTCATTCCTATTTGGTGGCTACTTTATCAGAGACGTCGCATCTCCTGCTCTTCAACATAGCCGTTCTCACCAAACAAGGAACCTCGAAGATTAAAGCCTCAGCCCAAATTCAAAAAGCTCTCCAACGGAAGAAATCTTGAAGTCGTTCTCTGCCAACGGATCTATTCAAGACCTCTCCTATAAATAGCGCTCGAGGATCACTTCAATCTTCACCGATTCAACGACATAAGCTGAAACTCTGCCAAAATTGTTTCTTAGCCAAAGCTTAACCTCCCCAAAGCTTGAATCGAAGAAGAGAATTTCAAAGTCAAAAATCAGTCACTGCTGATTACATACATTCTCTTAGACCTTAGGCAAACCCCTGTTTATCCAGAGCCTAGGTCAAAACTAACTCCAAAGAACTTGTTCTTTGAAGTTTAGTTGGCAAGATATCAAACCTCCCTTCGACCGATAGAATCGAGTGTTTGAGTTGAAAAGGAGTTCAGGAAGGTACTCTGACTCCGTGAGATCCTAGTGCCAGTTCGTGCTAGGAGTGAGAAATCCAACGCGAGTGAAGTGTTGGTACTGAAGATTGGATCTTCAGTTGATTCGGTTGTGTGCACCCGGCTAAGCACACGGATTCGGTTTGCAGTGCACCCGTAAGCACTTACGAAGTAAAGTTGTTGGTCTGATCAACCGACCGTGGATGTAGAAAGTGTTTTCCGAACCACGTAAAAATCTCTGTGTTATTTACAGCTTTGAGTTTTACCTTCTTACTTGTGTTCTTACTTTTGATAAACTGAATACTGATTAAATACAAAGCGAAACCTAAGACTAACAACGTGCTCAACAAAGGCTATTACGAAACAAAAGTATTTCCGTTGCGTATGTTATCAGTCTGACTGATCTATCATCTGATAGTCAGGAAGATTTATAACATCTTTATTTTAGCAAACTCGACTAAAGCCTTAACGTGGATCAGTTAAGTTCCAGTGACTTAACTGATAACTCATTACTGAAGAGTATTTCAGTATCAATCGTCAACCCTGTTTGGTCAAAACTCTTTTCAGTAAACATGCGTCTTAGTTTATGTGTAAAGTTTCATTTTGATCTCTATCTTGAGATCCCTCTGATTTGCGAAAAATAGCTTATAGGTGTATCCCCCCCCATCCCCCATACACCTATTCGAGACCCTCCGGGCCTAACACTTGGGCGGTTGGAGGTTTCATTAATATTGTTTTTATCAAAAGGTTACAATATTATTGTTACGACTTATGTGTTTCATGTTCTTACATGTTTAATTTGTTCACCTTCAGATATGTCTATGTCTCATATCATCTCTATTCTTTTATGCTTGTATACAATGATTCCTGTGTTCACTATTTTATCTCCTATCTGATTGTGTTCATGATTGCATATGTATGTCCTTTATCTCTATACAAGTTGATTATATGGTGATTAACGGATCACGGAAGGTCATATAATTGGAATAAACTTAAGAGATATAAATAGATCACAGCCGAGATGACTCTAGGACGAGTCGTTAGTCTAGGCTGCAATATAGATGGAAATAGTTTGTCTTGACTATTTGTCTATACTGGTACGTCATAACGTATTGATGGGATCACAGTGAGATGTATTCTTCTATCTTACATAAGTGAAGAATCAAGATCTCGGTGACTTAATAGAATATTAATATTAATAAGATTTCAGATATATATGTTGATTCGTGTATCACTTTGATTTACTATTGTGAGAGTTATATATTAACTTGAGTACTCTGTATCTTGGGTGATAGCGGTCAATATATGATATTTGGTTATCTGTATTAGTACTCGTATCTGGTATAGGATAATGACATCCCCTTAAGGAGCTTAATAAGGTTTATTGCGTTAAACCCTGCAGGTTGATTAAGTTCAGGCGCAATAATAAGGTTTGAGTGGTACTGCTTAAGGATTACAAAGATATTACTAATTAATTTAAGTTGTCAGAGCTTTAATTAATTAATGGATGTCGGATATTTTAAATACGGAGATTTAATAAGTCTAAATACAAGCCCCGACTCATCATCGGTAATAAAGGCGTAAGTCAGTATTGATTCTCTAGTGGAATTAATTAATACTTATGAATTAATTATGATTTGGGCTGATCATAAGAATTAATTCATTAGAGGCCCATCTTTATTCCTTGTATCTGATCCCTGGACTGGCCCAAAGAGCCCAGTAGGAGTAAAATTCGCCCACTACAGTTGTTGGAGCCCTAGGATTGTGTTTTATCTTTAAATACAGATATCTGCTCTAAGAATAAGACACATAAAAATTAGTATGATTTTATAGAGAGCAGTAGGGGGCGCCGATTTCTAGGTGGTCGAATTCTCTGTGGGAGTTCTCATAGTTCGTTGTCTATCCAACAATGGAAACTGAGCGGGATACAGTTCAGAAGATCTGAGCTGGAGTAAGTTTTTTCGCAGGAAATCAAGTTCTGGCAGTTTCTGAAGAACGGCCATAACTTCCTCTACAGAACTCGGATTTGGACGAAACAGGCGGCCACGGAAAGCTCTTTCGAAAAGGAAGAAGTCGTATTTCTGGGAAAAATACGATTGGAAGACGTTTGAGGCTTCAAACGGAGGATTGAAGTTGGCTGACCTGTTCAGCGACGAATTCTTAGGAATTCTTCAGGTATTTCTAACTCCAAGGTGCAGCACTTAATTAATAGGAGCATGCTAGGCTTAATCGATGTATGGTGAATTAAGATAATCCAAGAGACGATCTTCAGGCAAATCGAGTATTAATTAAGTTTAATATTCTTTCATAGTGTGCGTGTGTTGTGTGTGTAGTGTAAATATTATTAAATGAGATTACATAAAAAGAGGGAAAAAAAAAAAAAACCTAAAAGCGAAACCCTTGAGAGCATAAGAAGAGCAAAATAAGGGACGGGCCTGTTAAAACCTCCCTAAAGAAAACCCAGTGTGAAAAACTTTAGGGAGGAAAAAGAGTGCTCGTCTACATAAAGAAAAAAGAACAAGCGAAACGCATGTTCAGGAAAAGAGAAAAACAGACAAGATACAGGTATTACCAAATTTCGGACTAACCATCACCTAGTAAATACCCATATTAAGACGAACCCAGCAGAACACATCAAGTAGCTTCGGACTAGCCATCACCACCCGATGAGGTCCGATAGGTCGTTGTCCTCCAAAAACTGAACGTCCAAAAGGACGAAGCTCTCCAAATTGCCGTCGCTGGCCATTCGGCTGAAGCTCGAACGACCAGCAGAGCAAAACAATAAACGGAAAAGCACGCATCCACGGCCTTAATAGAAAAACAAAACCAAAGTGTTGATGTCGACCATAGAGCCAACGCTCAAGCTGCCAAATCACGGCACTCGAAAGCGCCCACATCCACGGCCAAGGCTAGATCGAGAAAAGACGCAAAAGTGAAACCCAGTAGCACGAATAAATCCTGATAAGACTAGGGACTCGACGCCAGCAAGAAAAAAGAACAATGTATAGTGTAAATATATACTTCCTCCGTCCACCAATCCGTGTCCTAATTTATCGTTTTGGTATGTCCACCAATCTGTGTCCTACCCATTTTTAATAACTATTTCTTTAACAAATAAATTATTTTTTCTTAAAAGTCATGCCCCATTTTCCACTCAACAAATAAACAATACACTTTTTCTTAAAAACTCATGCCCATTTCCCTATGACACGAATTGGTGGACATAGAGAGTACTATATAGTAAGGTTGTGTTTGATTATCTAGTTAAGCCCATTTTAGCTCATTAGCTCGGCCAATTCTTTCGTTTGAGTGCCAAGTTAAATAAAAACAAATAATTTATAATAAAATAGAATGAAATATTTTTTTTTTTGAAGATATATTTATCTAAAAAATATGTGAGAGAAATGAAAATATTATTTTCTAAATGAAAACAAAAAAGATAATATAGACCACAGCGACATATAGTGTAAATAATAAATTATGTAAAAATATTTGTTATGAATTGACTTTTTATTTTAAAAAATAACCTACTAAAATGAAACGTCCAAATAAAAAAATATGGCTTACTAAATTGAAACGAATGAAGTATAAAATAAGATACTTAACACTCCCTTTATCATTTCCGTCCGTCGAAAATAAATGTATTCTTTCTATTTTAAAACATATACCTTCATATTTTTACTCTCATTCACACACAATATTTACAAAAACACATCTCACAAACCATTTCTCAATTATCTAACAAATCAAATTTCTCGAAATTTTATTAAAACATGTGTCCTCCCATCCACACCACACTTATCATGAACGGAAAGATACTTACAAAGTAGCTCAAAAGCTTATTAACAAGCAGGCAGCTCATTGTCGAGCTAACAAGCCATTAATATTAACCAATTTCACTAAACGAGTCCAAACAAACTTTTATCAAACCAGAATAGGGTAAAATGAACGGTAAATAAGCAAAATGAAGCTTACAAGTAAAGGGAAACGCATAAAAAAACTAAAGATCAAATTATCCCACAAAGAAAACTTGGGGTGGGGGGATGCAAACTATGCAATCAGTAAATTCTTGCTTTTCTTTCCATTTCTGATCGATTAAAAAAAACATAAAACTGTTCTATTCATGGAAAAATGAAAGAAACCAAAACTGTGAAGACTCGAGACTTTGCGAAATGCAATGTCATGGAGTATCTTGATAAAAATCTATCTCTATTCTCTTTACTCAAATCTCCGAACTTAAGGAAGAGTTCAGAACCCAGAGGGAAACAATCATTGGAAGCGATCCAAAGGAAGGACCTTACAACCAACGATCATTGTTCCTATCGACCTCCAGAAAACAGCAAAATTGCCAAGATTTTATGTAGTTGGCTGCCAGAAATGCCTCTCAACCAATCAAACAAGATCAGATTACCTCAAAAAACTCAGGCAAAAATAGCATATTTGGAATCAAGGCTCGAGTTTATCATCTGATGAACTCATCTCATCAATACCCTCAGGTTGCGAGTCAAAAGGAGTCAAGAGCTGTACAAGCTGCAGTATTCGAGGGGACGATTTTGAATTGATGTACTGCAGCAAGAACACACTTGTTTTTAGTAAAACAAGGTAACAGAATTTAACAAACTATATAAGACTTATTTCGATATTACCTTAGTCAAATCCCTGTAGAAAGCAGTGATTTCTTCTTCAGTAAGACCTTCCTCATCGTTATTTTCCTCCCAGCCCATAGAACGAAGGAAAGCAGCCTCTTCCTCCTCAGAAATGATACAGTCAGAGCTAGGATGTTTCTTCCCATTGCTCACACACTTTTGCACATCATGAGCATCACCATTGCAGGTTGAACCAGCTTTCTCCTCAGACAAATGATCTACATTCAGGCTTAAACTCAATGGCACTTCCACAGGCTGACTCGTAGCACGCATGACCTCCATTTCAGCATGTTTATTAGAAAAGGACGGTGATGGAGAAGAGCCAGTGTCCGAGTCAGACGAGACGTTTGCAGTAGCTGAATCGGCAGAAGCAGGGTTTGCCATAGATTGCTTTCTCACTAGATCAAAAAAATCATTTCGACTTCGAGCTTGAGAAGTAGGTCGCTTCTCCAGCAAAGTTAATACAGGCTTACGGTCAAGGACTGCATTGTTAGGGGGGGACTTGGTTACTGCAGACCCAGAAACAGGTGGAGAAGCAGCAACAGAGCTACCACCTGTTGGACTCAAGTTGTCCTTAACAACAGGGCTAACACCATTCTTTTCTCGCACTGGCTTAAGAACATGGAGCTTTCCAACATTAGATGCTTTCGAAACATCACCCTTTACTGGTCCACCGCGAGGAGAGTGATTTATAGGAAGTGATGACGAGACGGAATGCTGCCGACTACCCACTTTGCTCTTCGGCTTATCTGAAGAATTCAACACCTAAAGCCACATTCAGATAAAAATGAATAGCATATTAGCAAGTATTGGGGAATTATTTACTAAATCTAATCATCTTATACTAAAAGTGAACTAGACATTACAGGCCGTTAAACACAAAAACATTGCAGATTGGTTATAGGAGAGAGAAAAGAAGGGTGGAGAAAGAAAAGAGAATGAAACAAGACCTGTATGCAACCACGAGGACATTGACGAACTTAATTAAAGTATGAAGATGGCAACTGACTATGTTAAGTTTAATGATGATAGACAATAATCCATGATGCTTTAGAAATTACAGTTCAATAAGTAGAACAAACAAGCCTATAGTGATAGTCCCATTTTACTTCCATTATTCATGTTTGATATTTGTTAATGCATTCTGTCTTGTATTTAAACTATCTGAATTCTCTTATCGTTGAAACTCTCTTCTTTTATCTTCGAAAAAAAAAAACTCTTTTCTTTCTTTTTGTAATCACGTGCCACTTCAAAAGTCACGCTGTGCCCCTTACACCTAAGCTCTAAGAACTGTTTGTGACTTGAGGTAGCCTTCCACCATCAATAAGACAATAACTATACCAGTGACACCGCTAGTTTAAAATTATATTTCTTCCAATACTTGTCCTATCAGTATCCAAAAAGTTATTCATCATGTTTTCCCCAAGGTTTTAACATGCGGTTTAAGCCTCGAGACGTAAATCATAAAAACGCATGAAAATCATAGAAAGTATAATAAAACACATAAACAATAGCAAATATTATAAAATACAAGAAAGCACATAAATATTATAACTAGTTATAAATGTTTACAAGTCTTTATAAGTCAAGTCACCAGAGAGGTAGGGGGGAAGGTGTGAGAGAGAGAGAGTAGAGTGGGAGCGAGCAGTTGCAGACTGTAAAGATTTTTATCCCTTATTTTACACTTATTTTTCTTCTAATTTCTCAATTAGGGCTTAAACCTGAAAGCCCATTGAGTTTCAAGCCTTAATAACCCCAAAAACAGAAAAATAACACAAATTGAAATCTTAGACGAAGGTGTGCGCCACAGTAAGGCCTTAGATGAGGCATCTGCATCATTCACAGCAGGTGAGGCTCATCAGAAGCATTTTTCAGGCGCCTCGTGCCGAGGCGCGCATCTTGTTTTTTCCCCAATCAGCATCAACACATTAAGGTTTTAAATATAAACCAAATGGTAGATGAAACTAAAAGTAGCAGCATGAGTTCGTGTGTTGGCCTAGCGGCAGAGTAGTTAATACCTATGGCCAAAGGTCTTGGGTTCGAGTCCACCGTGGAGCGGTCTTTAAATTTCTTTGTTTAATTGTCAATTTATCAAAAAAAAAAAAAAAAAAAAAAAAAAAAAAAAAAAAAACAGTCAAGGATATTAGAGAGTGAGTTATAACTTTGGAACTGACCCATAGATAGGCATTTCATCAACATTCAATAATTCACTTTTTCACACACCTTGTCAGTTGTGTATCTCCAGATACCTATTCATTACTCAAAGATTATGATTTTAGGGTAGGAATAAGAAGATGATGCTAAGAATGTCTGGTAAGAAACTAGAAGCATCAAGGACTTCTGTTTATGAATATGGAAACAATGACCATGTGCTTACAAAAGTTTACAGATATTATTAAAAATAAAGAAGGAAGAAGATGAAAAGCTTTAACTAAAATCTCCACCAAGAAAGAATAGGTACAACATTTCTATAGTTCAATTCATTCATTTATGGTATTAATTCTTTCTACTTCACAGAATCTAAAAACTAACTCTACTAAAAAATCCATACAGAAATTTAAAAAATAGCCAGCTAGTTAAAAGAACTAGAGAGAAAGCTGATGGTAAGAAGGAATCAGACTTCTTCAATAATGAATGATATTTTTCTAACTAAGCATGTTTTACTGATTCATGACTGTCAAATATATACCTTATGCTTGCATCTTTACAATTATTGCCCACAAACTTCTTTTGGTCCAAAATGAATACCTCCTTCAAGCATGCTTTTTTCCACTTTTAAAATAACCATCTATTTATAATCCATTTGTTTATAGACACTAGACAGCGCAGAAATTTAAACCTAGGACACTCTTAGAGTTTCAATAACTGCCAAGACATGCTAGAAGAAATGTTTTTCTGATTCCTCCTCTGGAACCAAAAATGACCATGTCAGTTCTCCTTTTTATTAGACGGCAAATAAGACTAAGGGGGCGTTTACTTGGGAAGATTAGCCTTGATAGATAAAAATAGTAAGGTTAATTCCCTTGTTTACTTTGATGGATTGCAACTTTGGGATATCTCAAGGCCCTTGATTATTTCTATCATTCAAACAAATTTTGCTTGATTCTTATTCCATAGAAAGGGTGGGATTGGAGATATCCTACTCTTAAGGATAAAAAAACTCAACCATGCATATAATCAATCATGCAAAGTAAACGCCCCATAAGAGGATGACACTTTAGTATTTCACTAGCAGCCAAGGCATCAGCTAGAAACAAAATAATATTTTTCCTAATTTCTCCTCAAGAACCAAAAGATCAAAAATCAAAATACATGTACATTAGCTATCTTGGAGCTTAGATAGAGTAAACTACATGAAAGCAAGCCTCATGCATCAAAACATTGGTACACATTATTATGCATGGCTGTTGGCACAACTACCTGTGTAAAGTGATGTCAATAAAATTTTCAATATCTTTGGATTCATCTAATAGACTAAGGAGGCGTTTAATTTGTATGATTGATAAAATGCATGATTGAATATTTTTATCCCCAAAAGTAGGATTTCTCTGATCCCACCCTTTCAATGGGATAGGAATCAAGCCAAACTAACTTAAATGATAGAAATAATCAAGGGTCTTGAGATATCCCCCCAAGTTTCAATCCATCAAAGTAAACAAGGGATTAGTTTTACTATTTTTATCTATCAAGGCTAATCCTGCAAAGTAAACGCCCTCTAATACTATGGTCTGATTGACCAGTTATAAAGTGCTTCCTATGTGCTGATTCGCAAATTTCACAAGCATTGCTAGGTAACAGTTATACATGTATACATTTGGATCACAGTTCATATTTTCTTTCTGTTCCTCCATGTGCTACTTGGGGCGTATAAATGATAATCCAAACTTAATAAATTATTCCCGTGTCAAAATGAGAATTGCAACATCAGGAATTGAGAAATGGTGTTTTCATACTTCTTTTTGCAAACTCATTCACACTTAAGCCCAACTTCATGTGTCATCCAGGCTTCATGGAATGCAAAAACCCGAGACATATACACCATAATCATAGCATCCATGAATTAAATAATTGCCACACTTTCATACAGTGAATACTGTGAGACCACAAAGCACATAATCACATTTGCATCAACAACCCAGACAAGATATCAAGGTGGGATTAGATGCTGGGTACTCTCCTGCACAGTCACAAACCATTTCTAGAATATTTTTTGATTACCCAAGCTCTCTACTGAGATATCATGGTCGATTTTTTCCAATAATTTATTGAAGTCTTTAACCAGTAACTATCTTAATGTGCCACAATACTTTCACAGCCAATAAAAAATCGAGCGTTTGGGAGAATCTCTGCGGTATTTCCTACCCACAAGACAACTAATGACATGAATCACCATACGAATTTTCAAAATTGAAGTAACAACTAAACAAAGGCCAATGCTGCAAGGAAAAACAACAAAAGGAATAGGGAAAAGATATCAAAAACTAGGAATTGAGTATCACAACATACAAAGGACAGTAGAAATCTCACCAAAGCTTTTGGCATTAATGGAGTCACTGGAATTAATTGCCTAGATTGTTTGATTGCCAGTTCCTCAAGTCTCTGCGCTCCAACAGATAACTGAAACATGAATATTGGGCATAAGCACACTTGAAAAGGATATTGACTTAAAAAAGGATGACATGGGACCTGCCTGTGGGGTAGTCTGGACACGACTAGGACCCTGAGCCACGGCTTCTGCCATATTGAGACTGGTGGTTGAACCCAAAGCCACTGATGTAGAACTTGATGAAGCAGCTTGGAGCACAGATAATGAGGCAGTTCCATTGCTTCCAACTAACATAGGAACCTCCGCCAAAGCTGATGTCCATTTTTCACCAGCTAAAGAAGCTGAAGTACCAATAGGTAAGCTCTGAATAGCTGTACTTAAACCAGGAGATGGTACTCTTCCAATATCCGAAATGACTGCTTTTTCATCTACTCCCAATGACGGAAAATCTCTCTCAAAAGAAGCTTTGCTAACCCCAGAAACAGGGCCTCCCTTGGTAAGCAAACCATTCGAAATCTTTACACTGCCACTGCCTGAGTCAGCAGCGGATTTTTTAGGCCATGCATCCCCACGTTTCCCAGAAATCATGGACTGAGAACGTCTTAAACCATCCCTCCCAAGTTTACCTAATAAAGGTTCTCCCAGTGGGTCTAAAAAATTCTGATGCCGCCGGCCACCCAAAAATGAATTATCATGATTACGAGAATCGTATGCATCCTTCTCCCAGTTCTTGTCACGTTGGTTCCTCCCAAAACTATTGTGTGATCTAAAGTTACCGGAACTGTTACTACTAGAACTCCTTCGGAAATATAAAGAAGTAGTTCTTTCAGAACTAGAAGATTGTCGAAAATCATGACCATTACCATTCAAAGAGGACTTATTCCTAGCAGCCCTTGATGCTGGGTGATCATCTAAAACCAGAAAGATAATAAATTAGAAAAAGCCACAAACATGAAAGAGTGTCATACAATAAATTATCTACAAGACAAAAACTACCTGAATGAGATGCGGTGCTTCCAGAAGTCGAGTTTCCAGCATTTTTAAGCCATTCAGGTACTAACGTGGGCTCACTTCTTTCCATAACTTGCGCTAAACATTATCATATAATAAAAAGAATATGTGGAAACAAATTCTACTGTTCTTCTTAGATTAATAGCCACGAATCCACTGTCACTTCCCAAACGCCAAATTATATCCGTGTCTTCACACCAAACAAAGATCGAATGTAGCTTAATGAGAAAGTTAAAGCTAATTTCTGTACGATAAGACACTAGCCCACAATTTCTCACATCAACACCCTAATTTCATTGCTTAGCGACTTGTTTTCCTGGATGTCAGTAAGAAAATTACAAAATCAGCTGAATTTCTCCAAGAAACACGGACAAATCACACGACATGATACAGGGACCGGGGATTTTATAATCTCTATCACTCTGTAAAGTTGATTTATATATATATATTCCGTGAAGGCAATTAGCAGCACCCCCACTCACATAATCCAAAATTCCAAATTTCAGTAAGCAATTCGCTGTTCTGGAAGAATCAATAGCCCAAGCTTCTCAAGGTCTCAATGCTCAAGAAGAACAACGCATGAGCAACATAATACACCCATAACAAACCAATCAGAACCACCCCACTCCAAAAACAGAGCAACACCTCAAACAGAACCCACAGGGAAATCTCAGAATTAGAATCAAACCCCCACCCTATAATCCATCCTACACAGCGATAATCACAAAAACCTAAATCCCTAGGGTTTCAGCAGTCTACTGACAGGCAAAAGTGTCCCCCAAAATAATAATTAAAAAAAAAAAAAAAAGCAGTCCGTAGGTATCAATGACTATATAAATAGACTGAAACCGAATTTCTAGATTGAATTACGAACACGGTCCTACACACGGGGTAAAAACCCTAGTCCTCGGCACTCGCCGCCTCGAGTGATGCTATTGTCTCAGTCTCCGAATAATACACGGCCGCCGTCGAATTTTCTAGAGAGAAGAGACCAAGTATTGTGCGGTTTCCACAATTTGCTGGGCTCTGTGTGTGTGCTGTGTTGCGAGTGAGGAGATTTTAACTGTGTTTTCGGAGAGGGGAGATTAGAGATAGAGAATTTGTATGTATATGCGCCTGTATTTTCAGGAAGTTTTTGTATGTGTCTGCGTGTTATGAGGTTTAATGTGGTGTGAGAGAACGTCTCTTTTATAGCCCTATTTTGCTTCTCTTCCTTTAGTATTCCTTTCTCTACTAATGTGAATTCTTTTTTTTTTTAAGAATTTCTCATGTGCCATATACGGGATATATTTTGAAATTATGTAATTTTAACTAGTTTAATTTAGGGGTATTATTCTATAGATGCTCAAATTTTTCTCATTTTCTTGTTTTGTATCTTTACTTTAAAATTAAAACATAAATACCTCAATTTTATATTCTTTCTGATTTTGCACCTGACGAATTTTTACCCTCAAATCCTTCCTGACATACGAGTCAGATTGAGAGGGAAATTTCAAGTGTATAATGAAGCAGATAAGTTTGTTATCAATGTGGGATCTAGAACATGAAATTATAGGATTAGGATGTCAATCTGGGTGCCATATCAACAACGATTTGGAGGTAAAAATTCACCGGGTGCAAAATCAAAAAGAATATAAAGTTTTAGTATTTATAGGCAGATTTAAAGTTAGGATGCAAAACCAGAAAATGGAAAAAGTGCAAGTATTTACAGGCTAATATCCCTTTAATTTAATATATAAAATAATAATTATACACTTTGATGAGGGATAAGATCTTCTTCAGCGCAGAACTTCCTGGGCAATAATTATTCGTATATAATATTTACTATTTATTATTATATATGTGGAAAGAAACTAACAAGTGCAGGTTTTAATGAAGATTTGGGATAACAAAAGGAGTTCAAAACACCGGTGCAGCGCAGAGAGTAAGGAATTCTATTATACAGAGTCTGCGCAGCAACTTCATCATTGACCGTTATTATACAAAGCCTGCGCAGCCACGCGGAATTCTACCATTTAGAAGTTCACATGCGCAGACTTGGGAGCTTCATCAGCGCAATCTACTAAGCGACGTCCGTGTAAGACCGCGAAGGGAAGCATGTCTTGTCCTCAATGCCTGCGCAGATCATCTAACAACCTTCTAAATAGAGGTGAAAAGCTGCAAAGTAGTTAAGAAAGGACAACCAATGTGACAATGACACCGGAAGAACGTCCGTGCATGAAGAGTGTGTGCGAAAAGTGGAAATACCATTGTACCCTTACCCTTGCAATGTCTATAAATACCATTTCAGTCATTGTAATCCGATCATCTTCTTCATACTTGTAAACTTGGTTGGAATATAAGAAATATCTGGGATTCGGTTGTGAAGAATTATGCTCGGTGGAGTTCTCTTGTTCTCCGCGGCTTCACCATAACAGGTTTCCTTTCCGATCATCGACTTTATACTTGAGGGTGGGGTTTTATGTTCCATCAACTGGCGTCGTCTGTGGGAAACTCTGGGCTAAGGCGTGAGTCTAGTTAGTTTTTGTGTTCTGCTATTCCTGTTCTCAGTTATTCTTGGCATGAATCTGAATGTGCGAGTGTGTTTTGGGGGTGGATCTCTGGACGTGAGGGCGAATTGGTATTTTCAGGGGTTTTTGTATTCTTTGCATGTGTTGATTTTTCATGATTTTTGGTTTCTTGTTGGTGTTCTGTGCATGTTTAACCGAAGTCTTCTTGTATGCTATGTTTTTCAGTGGATGTGTTTGAGAAATATGACGAACATGAAGATCACACTTGCACTTAACATTTTTCTTTCTTTGTAAGTTGATTGCTTGGTGAATATGTGGTGTATGTTTTATGAAAAACTTGTTGAGGATTAGCTAGATCTTTTCCTGTGATATTTTGATTTGACTAACGTGTGTTCCTTGGATGTTTTGTTCATAGTTTATATATGATCATAGTTGTCATATTGAGACTAATGAAAGTGGTTATCCCTGAAAGTAATATTATTATTTATTGGAGAAGGGATGCGATTGTGGTTTTTCTGGGTTTATTTCCCAGAAAGATCCGATGTTCTTCATGAATATTCCTGAGAAGAGGTTTCTATGCGTCTTTCTTATTTGGTGAATCCGTACATTTGATCTGGAATCTTGCTACGGGCTGAAGTTTGTGGGTTTCTAAAAGCTTTATTATTCCAGGGTTTTCTATGGTTTTTTATTATGGGCTTCACCATCGCGGCTAATGATTATCGCGAAAAGGATAATATTCAGCGCAGTCAGCCTGCGCTGAAATACCCACGCATTGTTAACACTGTATTTTTTCTTGTCTTACTATTTTTATAACAGGTACCTACTATGGGGATCGATGACCATCATCGAGATCTTGCTAAGGAATTTGATACAGCTGCAGAGAACATATGAAATAAGAAAATAGGGACTTCTTCGGCACAGGGGGTTGATATATCTGAGCTCACACCACCAGGGTTCCCTACCGTCAACATTAATCTTACTCCAAGACTTGTTATGACGACTCCAGGGACATCACAGTCTTTAATAGAAATGGCAGCGCAGGTCAACGCGGCGTCTATTCCCGCACCAGGGCTCATCAATGTCACACTAACAGATCAAATGATGGCGATGCTTAACTATGCCACTATACGGCAGCTGATGGGGTCATCGTTCCCCACAATTATGCCAATAACACCACAAGAAGAAGAACCAGTAATCCACAAAAAGGCTACTACCGCGCTTGCGCGGGAGAAGGGGTTCGAGGATCCTATCACTTCTAAGCCAGTCACTCAGAGAGGGATAGAGAATACTGAGGAAGGAAAGAGAAAGAACAAAAGGAGATTCATCACCAGCAGCGTCCAAATAGAGGATGTAGGCGATTCAACCAGCGGGACTACCCCTCTGCGCAGTATGAGAACTCAAAAAGAGAACATTAAGCTCAAAGAAAATGTATCATTCCTTAAAAGCCAACTGAAGAGCCCGGAGACCAAATTGAGGGAGAATGCTCAGGAGACTGAACAAAATGAAATTTTCGACCACGATGAGCCAATTTTTGAGGAGCGAGGAGGGGAACCACAAAAGAAATATCAGCACAGGCTCACAGATACTTCCATCTCAAGGGGAATGGGAGATCGCAACACTTCTCATCGCATGATACCCCAGCTTAACACAAGCCCCTTTTCTAATGAAATTTTACTAGAACCTCTGCCTATCAATTACAGACCAATCTCTTTAGACTATGATGGGACCATCGATCCCGAAGTGCATATGGCACGATTCGAAGGTGTGACTACCCTACACCAGTACGCAGAGGGCATCAAATACATAATCTTTGCAACTACACTTTTAGGAATGGCTCAACGGTGGTTCCATAATCTGAAATGCGACTCTATCCACTCTTATGGAGATCTCTACCTCACGTTCATGAGATAGTTCGCGAGCTCTAAACGAGTAGGCAAAACCGATATATCCTTGATGGACATCAAGCAAGAACCACAAGAAACATTAAGAAAATATGCGGCTAGATTTAACATAGCTGCGCTGGATACACCGGAGGTGGAATCACAGATCAAATGTTATGCATTCGTCAGGAGATTAAAATAAGGACCTCTTTTTGAAGCACTACAGATCAAACCACCAAAGGAGTTCGATGATATCATGACTATATTACCCAGATATTTACAGTTAGAAGATGCCAAGGCTGCGATGAGGGCAAAAGTAGACAAACACCGGTCAAAAAGAAATGAGAACAACGGGGAGCACAATGACAAACACTATCAGAGGGCACCATACAATGGGTTACCACCACGAATACCATCCATGGCAGTGGAAACACAGACTCCTTCGCCTAGGCCTGCGCAGGAGGATAAGCGAGACGAAAAGGGAAATGACTTACGCAAGCGCACCCCCTTGAACAGGCCCGTAGATGAAATCTTTCACCTTGTTAAAGATGAACGCTGGTTCTGAGCTCCCCGAGATTATGAAGGCGGTGATCCGAAGCTGGGGAAGAATAACCAATTATATGAATACCACAATGCATATGGACACTCAACTGCACAGTGTGGGCACCTCAAACACCAATTAAAAATATTGGTGAGAAAGAGATTATTAAACACATTTATTGATGGGGCTCCTGGAGAGGCACCCAAAGAACGACGTCACGATAACAATGGTTGAGGGCCTAATGAGAGGGAAAGAAGGGGTGGATATGAAGATAGGGAAATAAGGAGATAGTATGAAGAGAGGGAGAATGGTACAAGGAATAGATGGGAAGAAGGGCAAAGACAGGAGGCTCCCCAAATGCCCCTATTTTGGAGAGAAGTTCATAAGATAGTCGGGAAGAATGGCGTTCCTACATCTAACAGGCCAAAGAAACAGATTGCTAGAGCCGTGAAGATGGGATATTTTGACAAAACAGTATTTACAGTCAGCAGCGCAGCCAGTGAGCCTACCATATCGTTTGGACCAGAAGACGCTAGACCTTTGATGTACCCTCATGATGATGCACTGGTATTCTCAGCAGAGGTAGCGGGCTGTCTGATTCACAGAATATTTGTCGACTCAGGTAGCGCAGTCAATATCTTATATCTGGAATGTTGGAAAGCTATGGGACTCGAGGCCATCATCAAACCAACAAATGCTCATTTATTTTGATTTTGAGGAGAATCAGTGATGCCAATCGGAATGGTAGATTTACCAGTCGCCATGGGGCGTAAGAATGAAGAGTGTAAAACCAGGATAACTCGTTTTATAATCATCGATGCACCAAGGCCTTCATACAATATCATCTTGGGGCGCCCCGCTTTAAACACATTTAAAGCAGTTGTCTCAACGCTCTACCTAAAGATGAAATTTCAAGTGGATGGAGGTCGAATTGGGGAGGTATGGAGAGATCAGGTCAACTCTAAAAAATGTCATGTACAAGTCTTAACTCAACAGTCAGGGCAGAAAAAAGAGAGAACCACGAATGATCCTAACATCGCGAAGAAAGGGAAAGTGGGGGCAATCACAGCCAATGAGCCAGAGCGAAGATAGATTTCAGCATTAAGGCAAGAAACTAAGAAACAACCACTAGTCTCTACTAGTGACGTTTGCATACTTATTGAACTCTTTCCAGATAAAGAAGGATATACAACAAAAATTAGAGCGGGGTTAACACCCACGATGCAGAAAGGGATCACTGCATGCCTGCACAGAAAAGCGGACGTATTTGCCTTCAACATAATAGATTTGAAAGGAATCGATAGGGACTTAGCAGAACACCGCTTGAATGTGGATCCGGCCGTCAAGCCAGTTAAACAAAAAATAAGACATTTTGGGGCTGAGAAGGATGGGGCCATCAGGGAGCAAGTACAGGGCCTCTTGGATGCGGGACACATTACAGAGGTACAATACCCCGAATGGGTGTTTAACGCGGTTATGGTCGAAAAAAAAGTCAAAGTCTGGAGAATGTGTGTGGACTACAGGGACCTCAATGTGGCTTGTCCAAAAGATTGCTATCCACTTCCTCGGATAAATCAACTAGTAGATGCAACTTCAGGTTGTGAACTGTTATCAATGATGGATGCGTATCAAGGGTACCATCAAGTGAAAATGCACCCAACAGATGTGATCAAAACAGCCTTCGCGGTCTGCATAGGGGTGTTTGGGTGGTTAAGTATGCTTTTTGGCCTCAAGAACGTTGGGGCTACATATCAACGAATGATGGATCGAATCTTTATCAGCTGAAGAGAAACATCTTGGTGTACATGGACGATATGTTGGTGCGCTGCATCAAAGCTAGTACACGTGCGGATGATTTGGAAGAACTTTTTGCAGTAGTGCGAAGGAATAAGCTCTTGCTTAATCCGACGAAGTGCACTTTTGGAGTGCAGTCAGGAAAGTTCTTAGGATACACAGTCACACCAGAAGGGATTGAGGTCAATGTAGACAAAGTTAAAGCCATTTTGAATATGACAGCACCAAGGGATATTAAGGAAATCCAAACGCTTAATGGAAGGATAACCGCGCTGAGTCGGTTCATCTCACGATCGGCAGAGAGAAGTCTCCCCTTCTTCAAAATCTTAAGGAAAGGAAGTCGGTTTGAATGGAGCGGTGAATGCCAGCAAACCTTTGAGGATGTCAAAACTTATTTGATGAAATTGCCAGTGTTAACAAAGCCGATACTAGGGGAACCATTATATTTATACATCTCCGTGAGGACTGAGTCTCTAAGTTCTGTGCTGGTTAGAGAAGAGGATCGACAATAGAAACTGGTGTATTTTGTAAGCAAGATCATCCAGGACGCAGAATTACGGTATACTAAAGTGGAAAAAATAGCCTACACCATCATGATCACGGCGCGAAAGTTACGACCTTACTTCCTGTCACATAAGGTTATTGTGCGAACCACGTTATCATTCAAACAGATCTTGGGAAGACCTGACCTAGCAGGAAAGATGGTGAAGTAAGCATTAGAGTTGGAGGAATATGAGGTAGAATTCGAACTGCGTACTACCATTAGGGCGCAGACATTGACAGATTTCATCTAAGAGGCAACTCAATGGCCCATGAGAGGGCCATGGACAGCGCAGACTGATGGGTCGGTTACGAAGAAAGGGTGCGGGGTAGGGATATACATCACCTCACCTGAGGGGGAAGTTTATCAGTTCGCAGTAAAATTTGAAGATAAACTATCAAACAACGAGGCCGAATATGAAGTTGTGTTAAGAGCCGCCCACATCTTGAGTGAGCTTAGGGCCGACCAAGCAGTGATCAAGACAGATTCTCAGTTGGTAGCACAACAACTCCTAGGAGAGTATGAAATAAGGGAAGAAATGATGAAGTCCTACCATGACAAGATGTAGGAGATGAGGAAAAAATTCGAGGAGTTAGAAATACAACAGGTACTAAGGGAAGAGAACCAAAAGGCTAACCTTCGAGCAAGGGTAGCCAGCGCAGTAGAGCAGACATGGAGCGAAGACGTCACACTAGTATTTGAGCCAAAAAGGGAGGTGGCGGTGCAAGTTTACTCCATTGAGGCCAAACCGATTTGAGAACTCCGCTAATTTTCTATCTGAGAACAGGGGAGCGCATGAAGGAAGACACCTCTCGGTACGCAAAATACGAGAATTATTACCTTATCAATGATCAGTTATACAAAAGGTCTTTTACATACCCATTCTTGAAGTGCCTAGCACTCGAAGAGGCCCAGTTTGCATTAGATGAAATTCACCGGGGATGTTGTGGGAATCATGCTGGGTATAAAGACTTGACAAGGAAGATCATCGGGAAGGGGTTCTATTGGCCGGGACTAAACAAGGATTATAAGGCATTCATGCGGAAATGTGAAGCTTGTCAAAGACATGCCCCAAAGATCAACCTACCAGGAGAAGATATGGGAATTATGTCCGCAGCATACCCCTTTGACAAGTGGGGAATCGACATTGTAGGCAAGCTACCAACTGCGCCGGGGGGCAAGTGTTTCCTTATTATCGTCGTTGACTACTTTTCTAAGTGGGTGGAGGTAGAAGCCGTTTCAAAAATCGACGACTGCACAGTCGAGAAGTTCATATGGAAAAATATTTGTTGCAGATACGGGGTGCCAAGAGTCTTGATTTCTGACAACGGAACGCAGTTCACAAGTAAGAGGATAGAAGATTTTTGCTCCATGATGGACATTAATCAGAGGTTTGTGTCCGTTGCACACCCCCAAGCCAATGGGCAAGTTGAACTGGCGAACCGCACAGTCTATGAGGGGATCAAGAAAAGCCTAGAACGAAGCAAAGGACGCTGGGCAGAGGAACTAGACACAGTACTATGGGCGCTCAGAACTAGCCCAAAGACAGCTACGGAAGAGGACCCATTTACTTTGGTATACAGATCAAATGTCGTAATCCCTGCAGAGATAAGATTGGAATCCCACCGGATAATTACTTATGATCCTACGCAGAACGAGGCGCTACGTCGTCTGAATTTAGACTTAGTCGAGCTACAGATGGAAGAGGCTCAGGTGAAAGCCGCCAAGTACAAAAGTATAATCAAAGCGGGTTATGATAAAAATATGATTAGGTGTTAATTCCGGCTACCACCTCATCAATTCCAGCTGCCACAGTGGCATTTCTGGCGTCGACGTAAAAAAAATCGGTCACCGGACAAATTTGAGATAAGAAACGAAAGGTTATGTATTTAAAAGTAGAAAAATAAAATTAGGTGCAAAAACTAATTCTGTGTAAACGTTATGGATTTATAGGCAATTACCCCTTCTCTATGTGTTATGTGCTCTTACCTGTCTGTGATATCTGCTTTTTACATAATCACTAACCCGCTTTTTCAGTTCTCTCTCTCTCACCATGAACGACTCAACGACTGAAGTCAAGAAGAAAGTCGATTCACACCGATGACCAGATCAGTCATCAGAAAGAAATCTCTGCTCTAAAGATTTTACATCTAATGGATTTCTCGTAGTATTGTCATCCAGATAAAATTGCTCTTTTACTTGAAGGGATGTTCAATAATCAAGGATAGGCAAAGGAATGAGGAAGCAAATTGCACCAAGTCCATTCACACACACTCATTCAGCCGGAAGACAAAAACTCCATCAGAAGCCAAGTTTCATCAAATCTGAAGAAAAAAGAGCTGATTAAGAACTACTTCAGAAGATGTCAGAAATGCAACTGAAGGATCAGAAAGGAAAGTCAAATCTACTAGCTGCATCTATCAGTCATCTAAAGAAGTTCTTCAACTGAAAGAATGTTCAGTAATTGCAACTGAACAATCATCAGTCAAACTTACCCCGTCATCAGTTAAGGGGGAACCAGAAGAAGCCATCAAAGATTTCATAAGAGGTATCGACTGATTACAACATTCAGTCGACGAGTAAGTGTTTCTATTCCAAATATCCTATATGTTGTTGTAGTAATGTTGAAAGATATATTTTCAAGTAAAAGTGCGAATATTAACCCGCTCTTTTTGCAACTTATCGGATAAAAAGATTTTCAAAATCTTTCTACTATTCACCCACGTCACCACGAATTAACTTGCTCCACCTTTTTAGGCTCACGATTTAGACGGTTACTGTTGGGAACCTTGTGGAATATCTTAATCCTTGTTTTGATGATACCAAAATCCATAGGTCTTAATTGTAATAGACTAGAACTGTTTGAACTCAAGTGTTAGAGTTCGTTTCTAGTTTAGCTTGCGGTACTGAAGACTGAAGATACCAACTGAAGTATCAGTTGAAGAATCAGTTCGGAACTGATTACTTAATGCGTGCCGCGTGGACTCAGCGGACTGATACTAAAGTCAAGTATCAGTTAAACATTCTTCCTCAGACTGAACTTCCAATGTTCAAAGGAAACCACGTACTCCAAAAGGACAGCCGCATTAAATGCAGAGATCTCAGGATCATCCCTCTCTGCAGAGGTCATTCCTATTTTGTGGCTACTTTATCAAAGACGTCACATCTCCTGCTCTTCAACATAGCCGTTCCCACCAAACAAGGAACCTCGAAGATTGAAGCCTCAGCCCAAATTCGAAATGCTTTCCAATGGAAGAAATCTTGAAGACGTTCTCCACCAACGGATCTATTCAAGACATCTCCTATAAATAGCGTTCGAGGATCACTTCAATCTTCACCGATTCAACAACATAAGCTGAAACTCTGCCAAAATAGTTTCTCAGCCAAAAGCTTAACCTCCCCAAAGCTTGAATCGAAGAAGAGAATTCTAAAGCCAAAAATCAGTCATTGTTGATTACACACATTCTCTTAGACCTTAGGCAAACCTCTGTTTACCCAGAAGCCTAGGTCAAACTTGCTCCAAAGAACTTGTTCTTTGAAGTATAGTTGGCAAGTTTTCAAACCTTCTTTCGAGAGATAGAATCGAGTGTTTGAGTGTTTAGGAGTTCAGGAAGGTACTCTGACTCCGAGAGATCTTAACACGGGTTGTGCTAGGAGTGAGAAATCCGACACGAGTGAAGTGTGGGTACTGAAGAGTGGAAACTTCAGTGGTACGGTTGTGTGCACCCGGCAAGCACACGGTTCGGTTTGCAGTGCACCAGTTAAGCACTTGCGGAGTGGATTGTTGGTCTGATCAACCGACCGTGGATGTAGGAAGTGTTTTCCGAACCACGTAAAAGTCTCTGTGTTATTTACAGCTTTCAGTTTTACATTCTTACTTGTGTTCTTTCATTTGATAAACTGAATACTGATTAGCTGCAAAGAGAAACCTAAGACCAACATCGTGCTCAACCGAGGCTATTTCGAAACAAAGTTATTTCCGCTGCGTATGATATCAGTCTGACTGATCTATCCTCTGATAGTCAGGAAGAGTGATATCATCTCTGTTTTAGCAAACTCGACTAAAGCCTTACGTGCATCAGTTAAGTTCCAGTAACTTAACTGATAACTCCTTACTGAAGAGTTGTTCAGTATCAGTCGTCAACCCTGTTTGGTTAATACTCATTTCTGTAAACATGAGTCTTAGTTTGCTTGTAAAGTTTCGTTTGATTTGTGTTTAAATCAAAAATAGCCATAGGTGTATTCCCCCTCCCCCCTCATACACCTATTCGAGACCCTCCGGACCTAACAGTTACTTAATGCGGACGTGAAAATTCTCTTTAATCGGATTTAATAGTCAAATCCGAACCGCCTATGTCAAATCGAAACCGTCAACAGTTAAATGTGTTCAACAGCTGTAATTATCTATGCCTGCTAAATATTCACCCAATGCACTAGCATCAGTTACTTGAGTTTGTTATCTACTATCTTTTGGGCTGTTGAAAATTAGAAGAAAATCCATAATCACAATAGTCCTTTCTCTGAACAGATCACATGCCTCCACAATAAGACCTTATTGATCTTACTAGAATTGGAGATTATATTCTTACTCCTTTTGAGACTCTCTCAACATCCTCAAGTGACGGTGGATGTGAAAATCTGCATTAACCTTCTCCAAGGCACAAACACTGATTAGTCTTTGTATCCTGGTTTTTCTATAAATGTGCACCTTGGTCTTGCATTATTTTCACATCTCAACAAACCTACTTCCACAGACATCTCTGTGAGAAAATCTCTCTTTACATAATCTCTCTCAATAATGGAAAATCTTAGGGAGAAAATGGCACTAGCCGCCTTGATCTTTAGAGGACCATTCAAATGGAATGAAGTCCTTCTTCAAACTCCGACTAAGAGCCAAAGTCAAGCTCATCTCTTTTCTCACTTGTTTTCAGAGATTAAGGTGTCTTCCATCATAATGCACGGCATAAAGAAGCCCTCATGCTTCGGGAGGACAGAATTTGAAGTAACAAATGTCAATGGTTACTTCAAATGGTCTATAAAATCACCTTGTGTATCTTGCATACCTCCCATAACTTCAAAAACAGCGAGTTTTCCCTCGTTGTCTGCCGGCACCCTCGCCGCACACGGTCTTCTCAACATAGACCTAATGCAGGCGAATCGACAGTGTTAGTCCTCACGACTATCACTGATTCGATATTCCCCTCTCACACCCATCCCATGCTTGGAGACGTTGAATGTAATTGATCCTAAGACTTCTCCATGTCCGTATGTTGTACCACAATTTACCCGACTCCTTTCACCAAAGGCTCAGCATACCCATCCGCATACTCTTCATCTTCCTCTCTCTTAAACCCTTTTACAACCCTAAGGTCCGTATGCAAAGCCGCTCTGTCATAGTTCTATTCCCAAGAGATCTACATACTTACCCATATCCCCTACCTTCATCTCCACAAACCCTCTTCTTCCCCTTCTCCCTCATCATCTCCCTCACCCACTGGTGCCTCCCTCTTCTGAGTCTCATCTGCTCAAACTCATCTCGAGCCTTCTCACGAGCTTCTGAGAAACGGAGTTGAGTATTTGACTGATCACTGCTTCCAACATCAGTCATTCTTCTTTTTTGATGCTGCCAAAAAGGGGGAAAGAAGAAAAAGAAAAATCTTCAGAGACTGAAGCTGGTAAAACAGTAAGATCACCAGAAGATCAGGAAGAAGAACAACCAAATGACATCAAATCAACGGAGAACAAGTGTGAAAGAGTGAGCTCATCAACAAGAAGATGGAGATGAAGATCAACACCAAAACAGCAGAACAGCTTATTCATGTTGTAACTTTTCTGTATCTACCTTATGTTGTGTCTACTTTCAATATTTCAAGGTTATACAAGAAAAGAGTTGCTTCATCTATCTATTGACAACAAACATCTGTTTTAAGCTATCTTACATCTCTTGCATATTTTTAATTCGTTGGATGTTGTTAAGTTGTCTGCCTGTTTGGTTTGCACTTTGTTCAGTTATTTTAAGTTGTGTTGGCTGCTGGTTGTAGGAGAATAATGATCAGGGGGAACTGAATTAACTCCATTAGAAACCAACTTCAGGCTCTTTTTCTTTGTTTTTTCTGTGTGGTTTTGGCATCATCAAAAAAGGGGAAATTGTTGGAAATTGGAAGAAATATTCATCCTAGTTTTGATGATACAAAAACTCTTAGCTCTTGACTGAAGATTACAGGAGAAAGAAGCGACTAAAGAAACTACAACTGAAGCTTTCAAAAATCAAAACTCAACTGCAGAACTGAACAACTGAAGGAAGATACTGAGATTATGCTGGTCAACTGAACTAAAGTTGAGGACTAGTCAAACAAAGGGCGGAAGCACAGTCACTTACATTAAATGCTTATGCAACAACATTTAATATACCATCTTAGAATAATGTCCTTTTTAGTACCTGAGCAAGAATAAAGACGTTATCCCCAACGGTAGGATTTGAATAAGAAGATCTCAGCCAACGGATCTATTCCTCAGAGACGCCTATAAATAGCTTAGAAGATCTCTCAAAAAAGTGTGGGAGATGAGAGAGGTGAAGAAAAGATAAGGTTCCGATTCAATCCTCAATGGCAAAGCTACAGCAGAAAATCAAATAGAGCTCAATATTCCTTAAGCATTGAATCGATGAAGAGAGTATCTCACTGTTGTAAAATTAGTTCTAGTGATAACCTAAACTCTCTTAGTATAACTAGGAAATTCACATAGATAGATCATTAGCCTAGTTACTGATTACTTGAGATTCTGTACTCAGTAATCCTAGTTGGTATATTATAATACCTCATTTTCAAAAGAGCGAGAATAGTGTTTGTATTCGAGCTTAAGACTTAGACCGAGCTCAATGGTTGTTTAGTACGAGTAAACTAAACAGTTAGGTTGCTTAGCACCCGCAAGCTAAGTATGAAAATCCAACTCAGTGAGTTGGTTGGTGTAAGGTGTTTTCCTTATCAGTACAGGTCGCTTTGCATCCGTAAGCATTGCAGTTAGGTTTGCGTTGCACCCGTAAGCATCGTGGCTAGGTTTGCTATGCACCCGTAAGTATATGCCCAGAATATTCGTCAGATTGATCATCTGACCGTGGATGTAGAAACGTTATTTTTCGAACCACGTAAAAATCCCTTGTGTTCTTACTTGCTTTTATTTTCAGTGTCTGCACATATCTCTATTTCTATAATACTGACTAACTGCAAAGAGTAACTAAGGGATTCTCTGTGAAGAAAATCTTTCAAGGCTATTTCACTAAGTTTAATATTCTGTTGCTAGAGTTATAGGTTTAACTGATCAATCTTTCGATAGTCAGTTAGATAAATAACTCTACTCTGTTTTACTTACAACTGAAGCCTTACTTGAACTAAAGTTAATTGATCAGTTTCATTAACTGAAGTCACCCACTGAACCTCTGTTCAGTATCAGTCGTCCACCTCTTATTAACTGAAGCACACATTTTCAAAGCAGTAAAACTTTTTTTCAGTACAAAGGTGTTGATTTTAAGTAACCTCAGCCTACAGGTGTATTCTCCCCCCCCCCCTACACCTGTCCTTTCAACCCTCAGGGGACCCAACACGTACCAAATTGTGTCACTCATTAGGTACACTGGGCACAATTATGCCCATTTGTACCAAGACAAGGGGAGGAGAGAGACAGAGGGTGAATCACGTGTATGGGTTGGGCTGGGTAGAGTAAGATCCGCGGGGTCAATAGTATTTTGGACCGAAATTGTAAAAAATTGCCATAATTTGTGCTTTTCAGATGGGTGGCCGAAAATTGAGTTTCATTGCTCAATATAGCTATATGAGTGCATATTTTGTTTTATGTATTCACCTCATCATTAATTTAATGAGAATTGACAATTTTATAAAAAATCTTATCAATTAAAAAAATGTACTCCCTCCGTCCCATTAAAACTGGTCACCTTTCTATTTTAGTTTATCCCACTAAAAGTGGCCCCTTTCCAAAATAAGACATGATTTGGGCTTAATTAAGCCAATTAGGTTAATTCCTAATTATCCTCTTAAATTACACCTACGTGCTCAAAGGTTTCATTTCATCTTTCTCTCTTGTCTCTCTCTCTCTCTCTGTCTGTCGCACAACACCATTGAGTTTCTGTCGGCTGTTAGTCGTCAATTGCCGGTTGTTCGCCGCCAATTTATCTCCCATGGGCTTTGTTGCCGACGAGGATTCGCTACCTTCTCCATTTCTCGAAGCAGCATGGCCGGGCTTTAGTTTTCCGTCGGTTGTATCACCCGTTTTCTTAAGGCCGAAAAATATGTTGAACGAGTCGGCGCTGGTGCTCAAGTCTACCTCACCGTTGTCCTCGAGTACCTTTTTGCTGAGGTGATAATCTTTAATTTTCGTTTTTCCCACTAATTTCAAATATAGGGTTTTGAATTTTGATTTATCTTAATTCCATTTATTTTTCAATTGTAGGGGGCGTCGCTCGTCGCCGTTGGTCACTGAAAATTGAGGCCTGATGCCGCGATTTGGGTGTCTGATTTTGGGGCGAGTAAGATGGGAGAAATCGAAAGACCAGGAGCAAGGGGTGACCGACGGTGTCGTTGTCGCCGGAGAAGAAGGTGAATTTCGATCTGCGAGTGATTGTTAAAGTTATAGAAAATGGAGAATAGAATGGAACAGATGCAATGAGAAGAAGAAAAAGAAACGCCCAGGCCAGCTGGAAATTTCCTTTTTTTTCTTAATTAACTCATTAGTTTTGGTGAACCACACTCAATTAAAACATAACAATCAATTTCTTAATCTTCGTGCCCAAAAGAAATGGTTCATTTTTATTGGGACCAGAAGAGTATATGTTAAACACATATATACTTCTTCCGTCTTGTAAAAATAGTCCTAGAAGTGAGTGACACAAGTTTTAATAAAAGTAGTTTAAGTATTTTATAAGTGAAAAAATGGTCTCAAGGGATTCTACTATGTAATAGAATAGTAAAATATTTACTCCATATGTCTCCATAAATATGCATAGTTAACCACGACATGAGTTTTAATAAATTATTGTTTGAAATATCGATAGTGGATAAATGATCCCACATTGAGAGTATTGTTAAGTATATTACGAATAAATAGTGTAAATTGTAAGGGTAAAATTATAAAAATTATATTTGAGGTAGTGTCTAAAATTAGAATGTGCATACAAACGTACCAAAAAGGAATTATGCATAAATATTAGGGATGAAGAGAGCATATATATACACTCCCTCAGTCTCACTCTAATAGGTTTGTTTTCCTTTTTGGGACGTCCCACTAAAATAAGCTCGTTTTTCATTTAGAATAAAAAAATGTACTTTATTGGTGTGGACCGCACCACCTTTTTTTAAAAAAATAAGTTTTTTAATCTACATACCTAAAAGAAGTGAGCTTATTAGGATGGAACGGGGGAGTATTAAGAGGGTGTTTGGCTGAGCTTATAAGCTCTTTATAACAGCTTATAAGTTGTTTAGGAGCTTATAAGCTCCTTCAAAGTGTTTGATAAAATAAGCTCCTAAAGAGCTTATAATCTGTAAAAATAAACTCTAAGAGATTATAAGCTCCCAAAAAAATAAATTCTTCTACCCCAACTTATTTTCTCATTATATTATAAGCAATACTCATTTTACAAAAATAACTCAATTATCATTTTGGGTTAAGGTACAAATTCACCCCTAAACTAGACACCCCTAGAGCGTATACCCCCCCCATTTTCGACATTGGCCCAAATACATCCCCAGAGTCCATAAAAAAGGATGCATTTAAACCCAGCAAGTTAACAGCCGTTTCTTGCCCTTAACTTGTTGGGTTTAAATGCACCAATTTTATGGACTATGGGGGTGTATTTGAGCCAAGGTCGAGAATGGGGTGATACGCGCAAGTTAGCTTAAATTCTTTTTTTTTTCTAAGTGGCGTCGACTTGATTTCGATCCCAATCAGCGGCGGAGAGTGGATCTCCTCCCCTTACTACGTTGATCCCATCGCAATCGGCGCATACGGCGCCGTTTCGAAGAGTCCTCCTTAGCTTGCAACGACAACCCCAACGGTCGGCGCCGGCACAATCGACCGCGATTTCCCCGCTGACATCATCCTTAGTGACGGCAGAAAATTCTTCGACGTGTCCCTCTACTCCGGGGTGCCTCTCAATGGCAAAATGCGCAATTTAATTTACCCGAGAAACGACGACGATGACACAACAGAGGGGGGAAGTTGTCGGTGTCGGCACTGAGGGTGAGCTCATTGGCACTGGTGCCGATGGAGCGATCACAACGGGAGGTAAAGCTGGAGCAGTTGAGACCGAAGAGATAACAGTGAAGGTCGGGGTTCTTGCGAAGGCTGGCGGAAAAGTTTTAAGGGGTAAAATCCATAATTTAAATTAAAAAAAAAAAGTTAACGGAGAGATAACGATGTTAATTCACTGGGTTTAAATGCACCCTTTTTATGGACTATGGGGGTGTATTTGAGCCAAGGTCGAGAATGGAGGAGCATACGCTCTAAGGGTGTCTAGTTTAGGGGTGAATTTGTACATTAATCCTATAATTTTTTATTTTCATCATCTATCATTCTAATTTCATTTTTCTGATTTTTTCACTCTAACAAAAAATTTCTCTTACTAACTAAAAATTCTAAATTCAATTATCCAAATACTTTAATAATTTATAAGATTTTACAAAATCATATCTTATAAGCTCTTTAAAATAAACTTAGCCAAATACCCTGTAACTATTTTCACAAAGGGAAGGGAGTAATATTTAGTTGTTTTGTAGAATGGAGTAAAAGTTTGTTACCCATAAAGGAAACAAACTCGAAGATTTAACAAGCAGCGCACAAATCAACACAGTTACAGTAAAATATTTCGCCCATCATATCATATTATTAAGCTAATAAATCAAGTGAGTTAGATGCGTTGGAAAGTGAAACAACACAGGCCAGTCACAGACGGTAGCCTTTGTAAATTTCTGCGACGGTACCAGCAGTTTCTAGAAGGTCGCTCCTCATGCGTCCAATTTTCGAGCCTACGAACTCTTTGTATGTCGCAACTGAATTAATCAAGTTGAAGAGTTCCTGAGCGCACAACGTCACATCTTCCTTACTTTGAAGCATGTCTTCATCCAGCCCCGCTTTCGATTTCTTCATCAAGGTAGACAACACTTTTAACCAACATTGCCCAATAAAATCATGTTTTTCATTCCTAATTTACAATGTTTTTTATAAAATATTTCTAAATTTCGATTTCTTATATTTAAAATCTCCCCCACCTTTCAGCATTTTCAAAAACTGTTCCCCTATACCAAATTCGTCCACAAAATGATAAGTCACATAGTTGAATTCTTAAGTAGAACAAAGTCATTTTATTGAGTGAGCTTGACAAAAAAAAAACCATTTGAAAATCCGACAAGGTAATTCATCATTCTATCGTCGAATTTCGTATTAAAAAAACATTTCAAAAAATGCTAAAAATTTAGGAGTTTTGAATAAAAAACAAGAGTTCGGGTATTTTTTTTTATAAAAAATATTGAAAATTGGGGATGCAAAATATAATTAACACTACAAATATTACAAATATATCTTGCACGTATCTCCACAATTCATTTAATAGTTCAAGTAGAAAGAAAAAATCGGCCAATTTAAGCAGACAGTTTTTCAAGAACCAACATCAAAAGCAATGATATACTTACAAACAATTAAATGTTGAAAAACCAACAATAACTCTTTTCAATTTGCTCGAAAATTGTGATTCTGAGTCATTAAAGGAACAAATGAGATAATTCGAGTTAAAAGTCACCATGAGTAAATATCCGACCTATAATTTAAAAATAAATTCTAATTAAATTATGGTCCGAACTTTGACATCATGCTGATTTTTTAGTTTGAACTTAAAAACATTACAAATATCTCTATTTGTAGGTATATCATTCGTTTTGAAAGTTATTTCTTGAAGACACTTCCGTAAACTGGCCGAAATTTTTGATTTTGACTATTAAGTGAACAATAAAAATACAATTTATATTTGCAATAATTTTAAATTCGGACTAAAAAGTCACCATAGCATTGAAACTAGGATTATAATTTTCGAATAATCTTAAAGACAATGATCCTTTTGGAAAAGCATTTGTCCATGGATGTAAAGGTAAGCACAAAAATGTGGTTCGAATTACCTTCAACAATTCTGCCGCTTCCTTTTCAACAATAGAGATATGCTGAACCTTCATCTCAATTTCCTCTACCATTTTTTTGGCTTGTGCTGCACGTCTAGACACATACTCTTGCATTTCTTTTGTCATTATATCCAATTGAGATTCAACCTATATGATCAGAAAATTCATTAGGACGTAATTTTAGCATCTGTAGCATAATTTTATGATCAACCGGAAACCTAACATTGAACATCTATAGCATAACTTTTTGACAATACTAAACTCAATCAAAAAGGTATACATCACGAAGCACATGCCAAATATATGTGCATCTTACGGTAACAAAAAAAACAATTTCAGCATTGCTTCTGATTGAAGAAAGATTAAAGAAGGGGGAGAATGAAAAAACATCCAAGTTGTGGAAAGGTTAAAAACAAAGAAAAGAACCATCAAAACTGAACTCTTCAATCAGTTGAGCCTTTTCAGATGCAAACTGGGGCACACTTCAAGATTCTATCTAATATTTATAACCTAAAACAGTAAGGAAAAGAAAACAAAGCAAAATCAAAAGGCACAAATATGGCAACCAGAATTTAGCCAGGATATGAAACAGAATAAATAGGATTTCCTACATCGAAACGTAAGAACCACACAAATATTTGTTATCTTTGCCCCTAATTTCTGAGTAACCTATTAAATCTGCTTGACATGAAGCAGCTTCTTCACTCCATATGAATTAAAGGAACAAGGTAGAAAGTAGAAACCAAAAACACATAATTTAGTTATGATGTAATTTGGAAAACTTGATGCGCCTAGTATTAATGGTAACCAAGAACAACATTATTTAGTTTGTTTTTCCTAATAGTAGTATTTTGCAGTAAAAATTGGCACTTGCTACAACCTACAACACATTGAAAAACAGGACCATTCTTAGCAAAACCAAGCATATATATGACTTCTTTGACAGGACTTTGTTGAGTTTATTTCCATGTTGCATAGAGGAAATAAAAGAATGCTGCTGCACATAGACAAAACCATCTTAGCACATTATATTCCAGGTGCTGAACGCTAGAATGGTAGTACCCCACAGTTAAAGGGACATCGTTTTTGAAAGACCAATCTCACATTGTACTACCTACAGATATAGAGAAAATTGATAAATTATTGCTAAATGACAGCTTACATGCATGTTCTTGGCATGACAAGTGATGTGAGCAATAGAAACATTTGCAATTACCTACTGTAAAAATCAACTCTACATGCTTACCTCATCATTGCGGGATTGAAAGAGAGCAATAAGGTTCCGTTTCTCCTCCAGCTTAGCAGCATTCTCACCTGATCGTGGCCGAAGGGATATCAGTTCTTCTAATTTCTCCATTGAGCTTTTTTTTATTTCCTCAGAAAAGGCGACAAGTGCAGGCTTTAGTATGCTCTTGTAATCAAATCCCAGGACCTCAGATGGTGTGGACCCGTCAGCATGTAGCTGATATTGAAATCCATTTCCAAGCTTCAACCTAGAAATGAGTATTGAACAAAAATAGCAATAATTAATGGGCAACTGCTGAATCAAATGGTAGCTGAGAGGAAACTAAGAGGGTGTTTGGCTAAGCTTATTTTAAAGAGCTTATAAGCTCTTGGAGCATATAAGATGTTTTAAGAACTTATAAGATGTAATTTTTAAGAGCTTATAAGTTGTTAAAATGTTTGGATAATTGAGGTTATAAGCTAAAGAGAGAATTTTTTTGCGAGAGAGAAAATATTTTTTTAGAGAGAAAATCGAAAAAAAAATGAACTTGAATGATATATGATGAAAATAATAAATTATAGTTGAAAAATATTTATAAAATGATTGTTGCATATGAGATTATAAAAAAAAAGTTGGGGTAAAGGAACTTATTTTTTGGGGAGCTTATAAGCTCTTGGAGCTTATTTTTGGAGCTTAAAAGTTGTTTAGGAGCTTATTTTGCCAAACACTTTGAAGGAGCTTATAAGCTCTTTGAGGAGCTTATAAGCTCAGCCAAACACCCTCTGACTTAAACCCTGGAGAACAAAGTCTTTGGAATTTAACTTGTGCAGAGTCTTTAAAAAACAAAACTGCTATGGTGGGAAAGAAATGGATAGACAAGTATTCTACGGTTCTACCATTAGATCAAAGTAACGTAATATATATATCTCACTCTCTTTCCTGCCTTTCTTTTACAAGGTTTTGGTTCTCTTTCCTGCCTTTCATTCTTATAATCTAAAACTATTGTAGAACATTGCAATAGACATGATGAAACAAGGCGTTTCTAGAGAAATACTTACAGTTGACTCATAAAAATGCACCTAAACACCCAGTCCCAGAGTCAATAAAGATGCTATATAACTACTACTCAGTATCATGCTATCTTAAATACTCGACAGAGGCAATCTTCTCTGAGGTTTACTCCAAAAAGAAAACTAAGCCAATTACAGGAATTTGAACATCACTTCAAACAAAAAGCATATATAAACTTTTGGACAAGATACAGGACTAAATAACCATGTCATTCCCTAAGCATGGGTGGGTCATCACATCATCAGATATAAAAGGGTTCAAACGAACTTGAGCTAAAGACACTCAGGAGACTCATAAACAATAGCAACAAGTTAGTAGAACATAATCAGTGTAGTCAAGTTGCCCCTTAATTGAGGCACTACCACTAGGAACTAGTTTATGCAGTTTTGGAGTAATTAAGGGAAGTGACAAGAAGAACCACCTTCGAATAGTTTGGTTGCATTCCATCACAAGACGCTCAAGCTCCTTAAACTTATGCCCTATCTCAGATTCGAGCTCCCAAATCTTCTCCTCCCAGCCACTTCTCCCGGCCTCCGCCTCCTCAAAACTCCGCTCCACAGCCTGCAGTTCTCGCTTCATTCTCTCAGCATCTCTCATATTAATCCCTTGTTCCTCAATCTTCCTCTTCAGCTCCTCATTCTCATCGCAAATCCTCTTCCGTTCCTCCACCTTGGCCTCTAACGCCTTTTCCTTCTCCTCCAGTTTCTTCTGCACATCCACCAAATGAGCATCCAATTGTCCGATCATATCATGGAACTTTGTCACGTCCTTTTCTACAACTGCCTTCTCCTGCTCCAAAACCTCCTTCTGACTTGGGCCCTTCTTCAAAGCCATCAATTTCGCATCCAGCTCGCTAGCATTGAAATCAACAGCTGTCGCATTTTCCCCCACTTTATCCCTCCACTCTTCCAACTCCCTAATACACTCCGAATCCAAAGCATCCATGGCCTCATCCTCTCCCCCAATGTAGAGCAAATAACTTTGTATATTGTGCATCAACATCTTGTCACCCTCAAGTTCAGGGGACAAATTCATTGTAGAATCTATGTACTGAGCTAACTGAACAAGCCAGTGGATTACTGCAAGCAAATTGGGCCATGAATGCGGCGTACCCGGGGCGCGCAGCGCCGATTTGTTCAGTTTCAAGGGGCATTTGAGGAACTTCAACGCGTGACTGAGATCATCGTCGATTTTCTGCGAAGCGAACCCTAGGCGCTGTAGTAGAAGCTTTAGGGTTTCGGTGATGTCTTTAGCGGAAGGCAAAGGGTGCTTGAGCGAAAAGGGGGCGGATTGGGAGGTGAGGTAGGAATTGATGGTGCGGAGGGCGGCGAGTTGGTACGATCGGTCGGAGATGTTGGTGATGGCGGCGGAAGGGCGACCGGTGGAGGCAGTGGAGGGGCGGCTGCTGCAGAAACTGGCGTCAGATTCGCGGCCGTGGAGGGGGGTGGAGATGAACTGCCACGGATCGGCGGTGTTGGTGGGCGTGGGAGGTGGCGGACGCCGGTCCGGGGCAAGGGATTCCGCCGGGCGGCGGCGGCCGGGAGCTCGCATCGTAGTGGATTGGTTCGGCTTCAGATGTTGGTTTCCCGCCTTATGAGTGACTGTTTTAAAATGTTTTGGGCTTTGTTTCGACTTGGAATTCAATTTATGTGAACTGACCGTTGTATGGACCCTAGTTGTATCATTGCTGCTAAAACGGGTTATCGGATAATACCCGATCCGAAGATTGTCCTTAATAGGGATGGCAATGGGCCGGATCTGGACCGGATCCTGCTTGGTCCAGATCCAGATCCATGTTTTTTTACTTAGATCCAGATCCGGTCCAGATCCATTGGATCCAAAAAAATAGGATCCAGACCCAGATCCATAAGATCCACAGGGTCTCGGGTCCAGACCCAGATCCATATCATTTTTCTAAAAAATAAATTCAAAGCTAATTAAACATTAAAATAAAAATCATAACAATTGTCTAAAGTTTCAACAATCATTCAAGAATACAAAATACACCATAATCCATTTAAAACTAAACAATCCAAAATAAATAAGAACATCGTAATTCATTTAAAACCAAACAATCCAAAACGAGAAACATAATAATCCTAATGGATTGCTCTTCCATTTTCTATTTGAGACTGAACAGTTTCACTATTTGAATTAATGGATTGCTCTTCCATTTTCTACAATGAAGCAAAAATGAACACATAAGGTTAATCTAATACACTGCACTGCCAGTTTGCCACATTTAACTAACAAATCCCAAATTTGTTAGAATTTAACTAACAAATCACATGTTAATTAATCTGTAGCATATTTGACCAAAAATCCCAGAGATCACATATTTGACCAAAAATCACATTTAACTAACAAATCAAGCAAAACTGTAATCTCGTGAATGGGAAAATTTTAGTTTAGGCTTGAACAACAGTAGCATATTTGACCAAAATCCCAGAGATCACCATAACTCAAATAAGTCAATGGGCTCACCCGCTGGTTGAACACTTGACGGGAAAGAGCCAACTTTGGCAACTCCGGTACTCGTACCTTCTACCGCGGAGCTAAGATTTCCTACATCCAAAAGGAAAGATAAATTCTTAGAAAGAAATATGTAGTAGAACATCAGATAAATAGACTACCCCATAATCTCCCACCAGCAAACCAAGCGCTTGGACAAGATGGTCTTTTTAATTCCCACGCTGATGGATTGGACGGAGATGGAGCGGCCGGAAATGGATTGGACGGAGATGGAGCGGCCGTAGATGGAGCGGCGTCGCCTCACGCTGCTGCTCTGCTCACGCTGCTGCTCAGTGCTCACGCTGCAGCTCTCGGGTGGGGAAGGCCGGAGGGGCTGATTCGGAGGTGGACGGCCGCCGGCCGGAGGATAGGCGAGCGGCGCGGGTGGAGGATAGGCGAGCGGCGCAGGTGAGGTTGAGGATAGGTTGAGCGGCGCAGCTTTGAAATTGAATTGTAAAATTTAGAAGTCTAGTTTTACTTTCTAGGGTTGTAAAATAAAAATATTATATCTTTAATACTACCGGGTCCAGATCCGGATCTGGACCGGATCTGGACCGGATCTGGGTTTTACATCTTCTACTCCAGATCCGGATCCGGTTTTTTAGAGAGTGCTCCAGATCCGGTCCAGATCCGCCGGGTCCAAATTTTGCAAGGTCCAAATCCGAAAAAAAGGGTCTGGATCCGCGGATCTGGACCGGGTCCCGGATCCATTGCCATCTCTAGTCCTTAATGCTGACGAATTCAATCATCCAATCTTTTTTTAATTAATTTTTTCCTCTTATGCACTATCAATATTCTATCCAATTAGTATTATACCCGTGCTTCGCACGGTCCGATTATTTCTACGTATTATAAAAATTTATAAATGTATTTAAGTGATACCAAAAAAAATATAGAGTAATAAAATATACAATATAAACGAATAAATCTAATATATTATATTATGACAAAAAATTAAACACAAATATTAAGTGAAAATATTTAATTTCATGTACGTATTGTACGTCGACATATATATATATATATATATATATATATATATATATATATATATATATATATAGGGTTAGTTTCTACAACAACCACTATCTTAGATGAAGAATAAAGACCAACTTATGACCATTGGATTACTCTAATTCAAGGGACCAGATTATTCCATTAAAATAATTTTCGTGAATTTCAAAAAGCTGAAATTTATTCTGAATTAAGGTATAAGGGTAAACAAGTCATGACAAATTCTATGTTTTTGGTAAGTTTATGAAATCCCTTAATTCACGCCATTCCTTTCTGAGATGAAATCAATGGCGAGATTTTCTGGGTTTCTGGTGAATCTTATAGCTGAACAGAAGATTAGAATTGAGAAATATACTGAACAATTCTTACGAGCAAGGGTTTCAAATTCATCATTGCGATCGAAAAAATCCCAAGAGTTCAATTCATCCCCCGACTGCATCAAGGTAAATCCATCAATTTGTTGAGGTATAATACTTCCATTTTTTGAAATTTAGTTTGTGTAATTCATTAAACCTTTAGACTACAATGGTAAGGGTATATATTTTATCAGCAAACAATCAACTTCTATGCGAAAGATAGACGCCTATTAATACGATTCCCCTTCAATTTTTTAGATGATACTTGCGAGCATGCGTTTGAAACATTTGTTTGCATTCGTATTTTAATTATGAACTATAAACATATCTTAACATTTTTTGATGAATTTCTGAAAATCTTGGTTTATTTGGCTTTATTTGAGATCGATGAATGGATGAAATGTTTTTGCCCAATATTTAACTTGTGTGATATCTGATGAGATTGGTTTAATGTATTCGTATATGCCAGACTAAGTTCATCTCTGAATAAGTGCTTGTTCACTAAATTTGTAGTCTTTGTTATAGATATGGAAACATCTAGCGGCAATGCAATCGTTGTGCCAGGTAAGAACAAAGATTATTTAATAATTTTTTCAAACCATCTTGTTTTGCTTATACTGCATAAATTCGGGAAGAAGGCAACTTGGTTTTTGTTACAAATTCAGATTCTCCAAGTGATTCATCCATTTCACCAGACAAGAAGCGGAAGAAGTTGGTTCTACATCACCATTCACGATTACTTAAGGTTTGATTGATTATTACGAGTATCTTATCGTTTAACCAAGTTGACGTCTCCTCTAATTCATAATTTTTTGGATGTTTCGTGCATTCATAGGTAAAGAGCCAGTTACTTTTCGAGCTGTTAGTCGTGCAAATGAAATTGACGTTAAAATGCGTATGTAATATTCCTTGTTTTTTGTTTTTTCGAAGCATAGATAGATTGCATATCCCAGCCTGGAATGTCGTATATATCACGGCAGAGAGCCTTTTTTGGTGCATTGGATCGTGAGTTGCAACTATATCAGACAAATGATATCGGCTATATTGACATGGTAAAGTTTTGGTTGTTTTTTATGCAAATAATGATCTGGTATTAATCATCAGCTGTATCGAATCTCTTTCCAGTTTATTTTCCCTGTTTTCCCCGATGATCAGCCTTATATTGTTTGTTTTGACCTGCGGAAAGAGTTGATTTTCATAATAGACTCTTCTATTGAGGTTAACAAACATCCGGTTAGCTCCAACTACAACATTTTGTGTGATATCCTGGTAAGTTGTCAATATAAATGGATCTAGCATATTACGCAACATCATTTTTTATATACATTATAATTTAATTACAGAGATCACTACCGTCGGAGTTTCTAAACAGCAACAGGGAAGATCTGAGTTCGACATCAGTTGCAAAATCAACTATAGAGGGTGTGGACCTGAAATGGGCGGACAGTATGAATACAATAGATGTTGTGTTGTATGTCATGAGGCATATGGAGACGTTCGGCGGAGATACATCCGTGAATTGGAATACTAGATTACTAAATGCAACTCACCACCACCTAGGGATATTGAGGATGAGATACTGTGCACCGATAGCTTCGTGGGAACATAACAAGTACAAGGATGATGTTTTGAGAGACTCGGCTGCAACGTATGGGGCTGTTATAGCTGTGAATTCTACAAGATTTAATAGAGTTCTTGCAGGGTGATATTAGATATACCTCGGAGTATTTTTTGAGATCTGTTATTTACTTTAGACATTGAGTGTTTGACATTTGTGAGCAAGATTTAATTATGATTTTGGTTAGACATTATTGGTCCGATATGGTAATATATTATTATGATAAAGATATATTTCCTGTCTTTACTATGATACTTTTTTTATGTGGGTTAATGGAGGAGTCATCAGGGTTATAAAATGTGTTTCGGATTAGGCGTTGACATAGTTGATTTTAATGCCAGATAGTTGGATGTGTATTTGGGTAGCATTGTTGTGAACGTACATATGAACATCATATATGTTGAACTTAGGTATGAACTTATACTTCTGGAGATATTGCTTTATATGCAAGTGACATTATGAGTACGCTGATGCATATGTATTTTTTGTTATTTATCTAGGAATAGATGTTACCAATATCAGATGCCAACAAGACGAGTTCAGCAAATCCCGTGAATTCCTCATTTTCTATTCTGGTGGGATTCAATCCGATAGGATGGATCAATATTGTAGGTTTCATTAGTATGTTCATTTTCTATTTCAACGAACATATCAATGAACATTAGTATGTTCATTTGTTTTTATACGAACATTAGTATGTTTATTTGTTTTTATACGAACATATCGACGAACATTAGTATGTTCATTTATTTTTTATACGAACATACCATCTCCCTCTCACATACCCACATTCAGATCTCTCTCCCTCTCGAACTCAGCCACCATGGCCTTCCTCTCTCCCCAGGGACCTGATCTATTTCAACGAACATATCAATGAACATTAGTATGTTTATTTATTTTTATACGAACATTAGTATGTTCATTTTTTTATACAAACATATCGACGAACATTAGTATGTTTATTTATTTTTTATACGAACATAACTCACCTGGACTCGAATTTTATATCAATAGAAACCTCTTTGAATCTAGTTTAATTTAAAAAAACGTATGTTGAAAAACTCTAAGTAGTTTAAAAGATATGACATGTCTACCAGATTTGGCAATTTCAGGCAACCTGAAGTTCGGATTTTTGAAAAATAGTAAATGTTGTCGAAATGATCTCAAATTTTATATGTGTATATCTAAAACATATATCTTCACACCATAAAAAGTTGAGAAGTAGATCTCAACAGATGGTTACTGAAAGAGATGACTTAAGTGTCTGCCATACGAAAGTTTCAACAGAAACTGGCAGTGGAAGTCTTGAATTTTAAAAGGATAGTAAATGAAATTCAAATGACTTGAAAATATGCATGAATGTTCACCACAATCCTATATATACCCCACAAAATTCCCAAGATTTTTGACAAACAGGAATTCATCGAAACAAAGGCTTCGACTCACCTTCGTCTATGTGAGCAAGAATAAAAGTTGTTTGTCGGGGGGGGGGGGGGTTTCGATCGTCGTTTCGCTATGGTGTTTAGCCGTGAGGGTATACGGCTTGGTTTTCCTTGTGCGAGGTAGATCGGGCTACATGACGGTGCTTTCTCGGTCCTTTTTCGTCGTAGGGAGAACGAGAAACGAAGGCCGTAAGTCGGCCGGTTGCTAAGTCGAGAAATCAATGTTGCTACTGAGCCGACCGGTGTTTATATTGACATAGGTAAGATTCTAAATAAATGTCAATAATATATTGTCATTAATAATTGTTTATAAATATCAATCCGATATAAAAAACATAAATGCATAGAGTCAACGGAATACCTATAGTATTATGATAATTATGATTTTTTAAACTAATATTGTTTGATATTAAATTTATTTTATGGTGGTCCAATTCACAATTCGAAATGTTTTACTAAAATATTTTCATAGTGGTTAGTATGCCAACAATTTTTTTTCTACATACACTATTTTTTTTTCGAATTGTAAATTAATTATACACCAACCGATGTCACCATTAGAAAGTTGTCATCTAGCTTTGGTCTGTGAACCTGTTGAACGAACTATGGTAAAATTTGGTGTCTGTCAAGGCAAACAGAATATTGAATATTCATGTGTACATTTTCTGTTCCTTGATGAAACGTCAGCAACAAAATATTTAATATTATACTACAATCCAGATCATCATAAGATTTCTACGCAAGTTTTTTCTTACAAGTGAATGACCCAAATACTGTTCTGGATATTTTGGATGCACATGATAAACGAAAATGTACAATTCATATGACAGTTCGTTCCATAAAATTTGCATTGAAGTATTTAGAGCTGTTTCATGGATGTTTGGATACAATCCAATAAGTTTCATTAAAATTGAAAACATAGAAATGGAAATCATCCAGCAAAGAAAGCAAAAATTTATAACAATCACGAGTCTTTTAATAAAATGAATACTCTCACTTTGATTCCATAGAATCAAGATTTCAAGAGTCTACGACTTTTGTCGGACAGTTTCTGGAATCATGATGTCCCCAAGTTTTGCATTTTCTACAAAGACGCTTAGGTTTTTGTGCGAGAATCATGGCCTTCTCTTGTTCCGATCTTCTGCGTCCACCTACGCCACTTCCTTTGGTTTTGGCTATGTCAGGAGGCAGCACGGTAGGTGTATCTGTAGGGGCTGAACCATAAAATTCATTAAACAACCTGTTCTTTGAGCATGCAGTTGTGTTTGTTGCTCCATTCTCCGCAAACTTATCTCGAAGTTCAATGAAATTGTTGTATAATTGCTCAGACAACTCCTCAATGCCTCTAACATGCACAATTGTCTCACTAACAGCCTTATACGAAATTCCCAACTTGATGTTGGCTGTTTGGAGCTACTAGACTGTAAATCATATGATTCATTCGGGCATAAAATGCTAAACTTGCACCACCGCACAACAAGGTACTTTTGAGGAATATTGTCAAGATTCAAATTCCGGAATACGGAAAACATATGCTTGCACGGCGTACCTTTCCTAACAAATAAATTACAGCTGCAGATCACTTCGCCCTCAGACTTCATGTGTCGCACCAAGAAAACTTCACAGCTTCGGGCAATGTCTGAAATATCATCCCAATATACGGTTTGATAGAATCTGAGCATCGAGGATAACACAATTGTCCATCTGGTGTTCTTGCTTGGAAATTATCTACAATTAAGAACAACATAGTAATTAATATGTGCCAAAGTCTAGTCATGCTGCTGAATATCATGAATCTTCATAGTCATATTTATAGCTATTCAAAATATATTGTTTTCATCTTAATTGTTTTATAGTTATTATGCAATTAGTTCATTGAAGTTCAAAATTTTAAGGTTCATTGAACAATAAAATTTGACTCCAGTAACATTCCATGGTATTATAAATTAATTAATGAACAATAAAATTTTAAGATTTATCCTACTAGTGCAGTTTAAAGTTGCTGTTAAAATTAGTTCTTAAGTTAGTTACAATGTTCGTTCACGCTATGATAGATTGTGTGACTTTTAACCATTCTATACTCCATTTAGCAATGTTCTTACGTTCGTTCCAATGTTCTTACGTTCGTTCCAATGTTCATTCACGCAAGAATGGTTAACGTGGAAATTGGGAAAACTAAGTTCTTTGAAATTATCTCTTACTGAATGAGGGAAAACTAAGTTCTTCGAATCTGTTGAGCAATAAATTATCTCTAACTCTAAACTATAATAATTTTGTTCATTAGATTTATAACGAATAATCAGCAACGCAAGAAAACACGCAGCGAAATTACACGATCGACATAGTGAAACAAATTAAATCGCCGAAAATCTGATTCTCGCAAAATATTATGTTCAGTGTATAGGCAAACAGTCTCATCGAACTTACCTTGAGATTCCATGGCATAAATTTGAAACAGAGGTTTTTTTCTGGAGTGTTGAGCAGCAATTCACAGTGATGAAGGATATCCACGGCACGTAGGGAAATATGCGATATTTTGGTAACTACCATATCCCACTTAATACTCTACCGTAAATAGACTAATTGATTGTATCTAATTTATGAAATAAACGTATATGCTGAGATCAAAATTACAAAGCTATCCTTTAATCATATAATGAACGTATATCATAGATTGTTGATCAGCGAAATTCCCAGCCGTTAGATTGCCCATAATCGACGTACCAGATTTGGTCTCCGTTCTTTGAAAATTTGGTGGTCTCTATAGAACCTCTCCCTATATATATATATATATATATATATATATATATATATATATATGTAGAGAGAGAGAGAGAGAGCGAGAGAGAGAGAAAAAAGATAATTTAATCTTAAAGAAATAAAATATACCAAATATGAACTTTACAATTATCTAAAAATAGATAAAAAAAATTAATTAACTATTAGATTAACCATTGAAATATAATTGACACCTAAATAAATAAAAATTATACATTAGGATTTTCAATTGTCAAATTCAACCATTTCATATACTATCACTTTCCAACCTCTCCCCTTCTTGAACAATATGTATTTATAATCTTTAAGAGCATCCATAACGCTTACACGATAGAGCTTACACGATAGCCCTATCGTGTAAAAGGTCTATCGTGTAAGCGTTGCAGACTCGGGTTACACGAGGGCTACACGTTCTATCGTGTAGCCCAATTTCTCAATAGTGTAAGGCGCGTGCGATGCACGCGCCTATTTAAAAAAAAAATTGGATTTGACTGTTGACTCCTCGGTTTGCGTGTTTTTGACCGTTCAAATTTTTTTTTCCTTTCTTTTCTTCTATTTATTCTTCTTCTTCCTCATTTTTTTCCCTACACCCTCACTTCTTCTTCTTCATCTTCTTCATTTATTCCTCTCTCTACACCCCATGGATCCAAACAACCCAAATTACTATGATCTAAATTGGTGTCCCGATCTATCCGACGAATATCATCCCGATTTATCGGGATGTAACTTGGGGGATGCTCCTCAGGCCGGCGAGGAGATGCCTTCGGCCCATAGTGCCGCCAAACCGAAGAAAGGCAGCCGGAGGAAAGAAGTCGCCCACAAGATCCGACATGACAGGCCGGCGTCGGTGGCGGAGGAGGAGGGGGCGGAGGATGACGGAGGTAAGACTATCCGTCATACCTACACCACTGAGGAGACGGACATCATCGTCCAAATTTGGATGGAGGAGACAAACGACGCCATCCGTGGGATAAATCAAAAGGGGTTCGAGTACTGGAAGATGATCGTCGCCCGTGTCAACCCCCTCATCGGCGCCCACCTCAAAGTTCGTCAGATTCAAGGGCACTGGACCCGAGTGGCCCAAGAGGTGCGGTTGTGGGAAAGTATTTGGGTGGAGGCGCGCAGCAAGTGGCCGTCCGGCCATTCTGACGATATGCTCCAGGACAAGGCCCAAACTCTTTTCAAAAGTCGGAGCGCAAATAACGCCTCCTTCAACTACTGGAATGCGTGGAGAATTCTCCGGAACAACCACAAGTTCAAGTCGATGTACCTCGAGGGAGACGTGCATTCCTCCAAGAGGACAAAGACGACAGAGAAGGGCGCCTTCACCACCTCGGCGTCAGGCGAGGAGATCTCGTCTGCCCGGCCGATTGGGAACAAGGCGGCGAAGGCGGCGAAAGCGAAGGGGAAGGGGAAGGCGACGGCAAGCTCCGAGCAGTCATCGGAGTACAAAGAGGCATTGGATCGGTCCGATCAGAACTTGAAAAATATCACGGCCGAATATGCCAAAAAGAACGAGCTCAAGGAGAAGGAGCTCGACATGCAACTCCTCAGTCTGGATACATCGCATATGAGCGATGTACAGAGGATGGCCCACGAGCACATGGTACAAGAAATGGTCAAGCGTCGTGGCCTTATCTAGACTAGGAGTTTAATTTATGTAATTTAAATTATCTTTTTAATTTTTTTTTAATGTAATTTTTAGGTTTTTTATTTGAATGAAATTTTAATTATTAGTCAAAGGTGTTATTTAAATTTGAGCAATTAAATTTAAGTAAAAAGCATAAAAATGGAAACTAATTCTATCATGTAAGCTATCATGTAACCCCACTGCAGCATCTTTACACCATGTGGTCCCCCCATCATAAAGTAGGCTATCATGTAAGCTATCATGTAACCCCATTGCGGATCTAATTAACATGATCAATAACATAAATAATTTCATCTTTAACAAACCAAAACTTTTTCGCCCCAATAAAAAATTCAATATACTATTGTATTCTGTAAATTGGAAATTATCAACATTACAAAAATATCTAAATTATATTCACAAATATATTACATTAAATACAGGCCCAAAACAAAAATATTATACCTAAAAGCGGGCCACAACAAACACGAAGCCCAAATAAAACATTTAATTGCACTCAATGAATATTCTTTAATGGGCTTCTGCAAAAAAGAAAATGAATAACCTTCATAACTGTAAAAAAGTTCTATACTAATTACACAATTAACAAAATTTTCTAAAACACAACAATTTACAATTACTTTGTTCTATAAAATCAATAAAAATTTAATAAATAATATCTTCAATATTTTTATACTATTTCGTCTAAAAACAGTAGGGTAAATATTATGAAAACCCTTGAACTATACCCATTTTATCAAAAAAACCCTGAAACTTTCGAAATGTTCTCTATACCCTCAAACTATCAAGTTTTTATCAAATATATCCCGCATTTATTTTTCAGTCACCCAAAACGTGATGTGGCAAGCTGGATGCCACAATCTAATTTCAGAGGGAATTTTTTTAAATGATATTGTACAAATGACGTCGTTTTTGCCATTGCATTTTTTTAAATGATATTGTACGATAAAGCGGGTATACTTCAAGGGTTTTTATGATATTTACCCAAAACAATAATATTGCATATAGAACTATACTATCACAATTTAACGGATATCTAACTACTACCTCTTTGTAAAATATTTATTATACCATTAAAAAGATTTTTCCAATATTTTGTAAAGATAATTAAAAAGTAACTATCATATTTCAAAAGTATATCATTAACAATAAAAAATGTGCTATCTCATACCAATACTTTTATAATTATTATTATTTAAATACATATTGTAATAATATAATTAATTTAATCAATATCATAAGTTTTTTTTTTAATTCATTCAATATCATTATTAATTACCAACTACTTTAAAACTCATTTGACAACCTGTTATTACACTTCCACCACTTTTAACAAAATAAACTCTTTACCTCAGCGATAAAAGAGAGGGAATATTAGTAGACATTACTTAAAACCACCTACTAAGTGGAAGATCAAAAGACTTCTTCATCAGAAAAGGAAGTATCTGCGAAAACTTTCTCAGCACCTCCTTCTTGAAAGTTCGAAAATATCAACAAATCCTCTTTAAGTTGCAAAGATCAGCAAAACTTCAAAAATTTAAGAACAATCAGTAAGATTATTTATCTCTACAATGATTTCTATTTACTATGACAATCAACGTTTATCTTGTGTTTTGGTTAGTACATTTGATGATATATTTCTTCTAATAACAGTTTCAGAAAAAATCGTTTACAACTTAAACCTCCGCATTCATATCATTTGCCCCACTGTGAAGTAAGTGAAATTGCATGTGGAAAAAATGGATTTTTTTTGGTAGTTCTTGTGATCATCACATGAACTCTATTCTCTTTATCATAGAAAAATTAGATTTTCTTGATTATACCCTGCAGTTACTTACATTCTTTGCCTAGTTTTGTTTAAAATGTATAATTTTGAACAGTATTGGTTATAAGGTTAAATTCTTTACTTACTTGATAATATCTTGCTTAAGGGTTTTTACTCGTAATATAAGTTGTTGCACATTTTAAACTTACTCACCTTTTAAGTAGTTTTTCCTCATAATGTAAGCTCTGTTTGATTCGTCATACATAAAATGGATTTTATCAACTATAAATGATTTTTCCTCAATTTACTTAAAATGTTTACAGGATTCTATTTATAATGTATAATTTTCAACACTGGAAGGTCCTTGAATAGCTTCAGTTTTTTACAAACTTTCATTCTTCATTTACCGAGCATTTCACATTATTACTGAGCTTAATTGTGCATTCCTTATTTTGGTATATGTTGCAACATCTGCTATCCATTTCATTTTTGTAATCCATTTTAGTTTATCAGAAAACACTAATTAACCAAATGTACTAGCTGATAAACAAAATCTATATATTTAATTAGATAATAGCATAAATAACGAAATGAACTATCTGATAAACAAAATCTATATATTTTTTTCATAGATGTTTTCATATGTTTAAAAATAATATATGTTCATATTTCAGTTTTGTCATCATTAATATATTTACACTACGAAGCCTTCTCATTTTATTTTATAGTAAAATATGATAACGAAATTTCATTATTAAAAATACAATTCTTAAAATATTATTCTTTAATCATTTGCTCTTTATAAATTTAATCGTATGCTGCACTAATTTATGTATGCAAAAATAGACCACAACAGAATAACAAACTAAGCTCCAATTAAAAATAAATTTGGGCCTATACTCTACTAAATAATGCAATTAATAGAATATAATACAAATTGGGCCTATATATATATAAATATTTTTTAACAATTCTATTTTTTTATATTATAACTCTGCTTTTTTATTTGTACTTGAAATTTTTGATATTGCATTATATAATAACCACAATATCAATACAACAAATATATTCGTATATATACTTAGTCAAAGTTATAATTATCACTTATCAGTACATCTGTTGTATTTAAAAAAAAAAACTAACAATATCGTCAATTCATCTACAGCATTACAGGCTTTACAGCCAACAAATTGACATTTACTTCCTATCAAATCAAAATTTTAAATACTACCCAACAATCCCTCTTTCATCTTCCCAAATAATTACACAACTACTCAAACTCTCAAACACATCGACAAAATCGCCGTCGATCAATTTCCGATGAAACATATACATTACAGTACCCTTGGTAGCTATACAAGATAAAATCTCTCAAGTTGTTGGCCAAATTCTTTGTTCAACCATTCGTATCCGGTATCCGCGACTGCTCGAAGATCGTAGACGATACGTAAGCCTCACTCTCCGAAAAACTGAAAAATTTACAATCTTCATACTTATTTTCTATGAATTTTTTTTCATAGTATATTGCTTCCAAATAGGTTCACAAAAAGTGTGAAGTTTCAAATTTAGTTTACTTAATACCCTAGCTAATTGTTTTTCCTTGTGTATAAATATGTGAAGAGTTATCTAGAGAATACACATTCCATATAATCTTTGTTCTCATTGCCATATATACAAATGAAATGTTTTATATTTATTTCCAAAATCTTAAATACATAGTATTAATTGACATTCAATAATATCCGGTATTTGTTTCTTACAAAATAGAAGAAAAGAGTGCTAGTATTATCTTAAATAATCTTTGACTTTTTAAAAATAATCTTAAATTATATTTGAAGAAATTTCTATAGTATTTCGCTTTTTTTTTTCAATAAACAATTGCTTACAAATTTAATAAACCACTTCCATCAAACTCCATTTTTTCTCGATTGAATAAACTAAAATAGAGAGAGAAAGAAAAAGCTGAATGTAATTAATTAAAGCTATTGATTTACAAATTGAAAAGACTGATTTCATTTAAAATACTTCTTCTTCTTCTTCATCTTGTTAACTTTTTTCGAACCCATCATTCAAAAAATCCTTCTCAACCATCACCGCCGCCGTTTCTATCAACCAAAGCGTCCACAAAATCAACGGTAAATCATTCTTACTCTCTCCAGAAAAAAATATGGTAATGTGTTTCCAAGATTTTTTATCATGCAAATTGTTTACAACTTTCATCTTGTATTTATCGAAAAAACAGAAGAAGAGAAAATGGCTTTCAAATACAAACTTCAGATTAAATCGTAAAAAAAGAGCAGAGGAATATTACTAACTTAAAATCGGAAAGCTCAAGTGTGAATTAGCAGCTAATGAACTGCTATTTATAGAGAAAGAAAACAATAATTTGGGCTCCAAAAAAATTCAAATTCAAATCTGGGCTGAACTGTTGGAGCCAAAACTGTCGGCATTCTAAAACCCAGCGGATAAAATTCAGAAAGATACATTGGGCCAACAGATGTTGCTCTTGGCGGGATCACATTCCCCCAAGATTCTATGCTTTAATATATGTATAGATTCCACCATGTTTATATTTTATACTCCCTCCGTCCGCCAAAAGTATTCCACTTTAGCCGGGCACGGAGTTTAATAAAATGTGTGATGATGTTGATGTAGTGGAGAAAGGGTCCCACCACTTTATGAGATGTGTGGTTGACATTGAATTTGGGGTGAGTTTTTTGTAAATAAAGAGTGTTTGTAAGGATAAAATATAAAGGTGGATGGTGGAACCATGGCTTAAAAAGGAAAGTGGAATACTTTTTGCGGACGCCAAATATAGTAATTGTGGAATACTTTTGGCGGACGGAGGGAGTAATTATTTTCTTATTACTTTTAATTATAATATTTTAATTATTTTAAATATAAATTAAAATTATAAAAATTCAAAAAAGAATAAAATAGTAAAAATTCAAACATTACAAGCATTACAAAGATACAACAATCGGAATATGAAATCACACAATTCATACTTCAAAAAAATGAAAAATTACTTATTTAATTATCGTTGCCGAATTTTTGCCATATATGCTCGATCAGGTCATTTTTAAGAGCTGCGTGAGCTTCTCTTTTGTAAAATTGTACCCTATTTATCATGTAATTGGATAGAATTGCACTCTGTTTGGTAGAAAATCAAAATTTGGATCGACATTTTCTTTTCCATCTCCACTTTCTCTACTATTGAGTGTAGGTCGAGCTTTCATAAATTCTGTGGGATCGTGATAATTTAGGTAAGTGTATTGCTAATCTTCTACTATCATATTTTGCATAATTATGCAATCAATCATTATTTTCCCCATCATATCACAATCCCAAATAAGACATGGTCGTTTAATAAAAGCAAAACGAGCTTGGAGAACACCAAATGCTCGTTCAACATCTTTTCGGGCAACCTCTTGATGTTGAGCAAACAATTGGTACTTCAGAATTTGTGGACAATTAATAGATTTCACAAATTCTATCCATCGAGAATATATGTCATCAGTAAGATAATATATCATATTATACTCATGGTCATTCACGATATAACTAACCTTCGATGCTCGACCTTCCAAGATGTCATTAAAAATAGGAGATTGTTCAAGTACGTTGATATCATTTCTTGAACCCAGAGTTCCAAAAAATGCATGCCAGATCATAAGTATTGAGATGCAACTACTTATAAAATTATTGTTGGTTTTCCACTTCTTCCTGCATATTGCTCTGCCCAAGCAGTAGACAAATTTTTCATTACCAATGCATATAATCAATACTACCCATCATATGTGGAAAACCTCTTCATTCACCGAAGATACGCCATGTCTTCTTCGGTGGGCTTTCTTAGGTACTCGTCGCCAAAATTGGAAATTATACCTTCAATGTGCCAACACCATCATAGTTGCACTACATTTCTGAATAGAAGACATACCTAGACGACCGACAGCATTATGCTTTTGTTGAAAAAATTCATCATTGGCAATAATTTTGTTCGTTACACGTTCGAACAATGGTTTGCGCATGCAAAACCTTGCTTGAAAAACTTCTAGATGATAGATTGGATCGTTTGAGAAATATTGCTCGAATAGACTTTCTTGTCCTTCTCATGTTTCCGTTCAATAAACTGCCTTTTATGGTTTTGTCGGTTGTAATGATATTTTTCTAGCTTCAATAGCTACATCCTAGATCATGTGATCAAGTTTTTGATACGATTTAGCACCATGTTTTTCCCATTCATCAAAATCCAGATGCAGATTGAAAGCATCCAAATTAGAACTTGATGCCATTTTTTTAGGAATGTGAAATTTTTGAAAGTGAAATTGATGCTATGTGAAGATAAAATGAGATAATTGTATTGTGTTTTTAACTATGACAATATTGGTGTCTATTTATAGAGAATAAAACTAAAAATTTTGATATTTTTAAATAATATGATATTTAAAAATATATAATATCCAAAAAAATTAACCCACTAATGAAAATATGACATGTGGCATATGCCCATGAATACTACCTAAGAGACGGTATATATCTCAAGTGGGCAACTTTTGTCAAGAGCTTTCAATGTTCTCAAGATCCAAAAAGAAGAAAGTTTAAGGAAATGCAAAAAGCTGCAAGAAGGTAGAACGCGCATTTGGGGTTCCCCAAGCTCGTTGGGCAATGATCAGAGGTTTGTGTCGCCTCTTGTATAAAGAAAACGTCACTGACATTATGTATACTTGCATTATTTACATAATATGATAATTGAGGAAGAATGGGAAATGGCTAGTCAATGGGTAGAAGACAAACCAAGCACGTCGAGCAACAATGTTACAGTAGAAATAAATCACGGTTCACTAGAGGGATTCAATGAGTACTCATGAGAGGTGCTAGAGTTCGTGATATATAGGGGAGGGCTATAATAAAAACACTCTTAAGTGTATAAAATATAAATGATTTTCAGCCCTTAGATCATCAAGATCTACGGTTGATTCGTAACCCTTTTGGATGAATTCGTGGTCCTGGGTTCGAATCCCAAAGGTAGCAAAAATTTATTTTTCACAATTCATACCTTTATACATCGAATTCATACGTGTTCTACATAAAATTCATACATTAAAAATTGCTCTTATTTCTTATTTTAATATGTGCTCTCACGGTAGCCCACCCCTATATATATATATATTTATATATACACACACACACAACACCAACTTCGATCCGACTTGATTAAACACGTGTGGGCACGATTCTGCGACGATTATTGTCATTATTAAGTTTTATGTGTGTTTTCAATTGGTATTTAAATTAAATTGTTGTATGCTTTTTTATTTGTATTTTTAGTTGTGTGTTGTAAGAATTTTCTTTTCAATATTATGCTTGTTTCAATTTTAACTTTTTAGCATAATTATATTAATATAATATAAAAATTAAAATACATAATGCATAATATATATATATATATATATATATATATTAATAATGATAGTGTGGTCCATGAATAGTTAAAAATGAGGGTAGTGTTATAGTGGAGAAAATATAGGGTAGTAGAAAAATGAGGTAATTATTGAGATGACATACATGTAGCACCACTATGAGGTAGCACCATAGTGGATGCCCTGGGCTTCCACACTGGTGGGAAGTTACAAAAAATTTGATGATGTGGCTGAGAAACAACTATTGTAAAGGAAGTTGAGGAGAGACGGAAAGCTACAATGCTTCCAAAGAAGCACATACAAAGCGGGTCCCATTGCAAAGCTTTTTTGTGTTTATATCTTTTTTGTATTCAACTAGTATTTTGTTTTTCTATTTTTTTTTTGTTTTCTTTTTTCCTTGTATTTGTTTGTTTTAAGAAATACTCTCTCTGTCCCACTTGAAGTGTCTTATTTTCCTTTTTGAACTGTTCCACTTCAAATGTCCTATTTCTTTTTGGTAAAAAATAAGGGCTAGTAAGTATATAATTAACTTGAATGCGTATTTATTGGGAAATGAATGTGAACTTGAATGCATATTTATTGTTTTAGATTATCACTGACTGTCCAAAATTTTAAGGAAGTATCGCCCAAAAATTTAAGAAATGACCGCCAAAAAATCAAATAGAATAGCTGCCAGATATGTGGTCAGTGATTCAATTGAATGAAGTGTTAAAATAATTGAATTATTTATTGATTCAGCCGGAAATGTTTTTTTTTTTTTTTTTTTGGCAATGTTGATTTTCAACTTTATTAAATGCTTCTTTTATTGGGCCCACACTAGTTTTAAATTTACACAATACCACTTAATATCTAATTAACTTGCTCCTAAATAATTGTGCCGAAAAAAAATAGGGCGTTTCAAGTGGGACGGAGGGAGTACTAGATAATATCTATGGGCATATTTTATTTTTTTCTTATAACTTGAGTTTGAATTTAAATTTAGTCTCTTTCAATTTTCCTTCAATATAATCTGGATATGAATTTAATTTTTAAGAGTAATTATTTTAAGAGTAAGAATTAAAAATGTCCACTTTTGTTAAGTTATAATGAAAAATATCAATTTTTATAAAATTATTGTGTTTATGCACAAATTGACTAAATTACCCTTAATATCTCAATTAAGGTACTTGCAAGACAAAAATAGCTTGTTGTCGGAAATGTAGGTTGCGACAACCTACTTTTCTGACCCAAAACCTACTTTTTCTATTGGAAAAAATTAATTTACTACAAGAAAAAATAATTTTTCGGTCGGAAAAAGTATGTGGCAACCTACTTTTCTAACATCAAATTATTTTTTTCTTACACAATTGTACTTGTCTCATAAAAGTGTAAGACTTTACACAAAAAATGATGTAAGCCATCAACATTCAATGGCAATTTCGACCATTCACTTTAATTTGGACATAAGATCAAGTTTTTTTTATAAATGTGGGCATTTTTAATTAGAAGTTATAAATATGGGCATTTTATCCATTAACGCTTAATGGATAAAGTAAAATATAATTACAAAACTTATATTTTTATTCATTAACGCTTAATATTTTATTATTCAAAAGTATTAATTGATTGACATAATTATATTAATTTTGTTAAAGTAAAATATAATTACAAAAATTAAGATATAATGTATATATATAATTTGTGAAGATAATACTCCTTTCGTCCACCATAAATATGCATAGTTGCACACAACACAAGTTTTAATGAAAAGTTATTTGGAGTATTAATAATGGAGAAAGGGTCCCACATTGAGAATATTGTAAAGTAGATTGCATGTTTAATAGAGTAAGTTAAAAGGGTAAAATTGTGAAAATTTATGTGTGGGGTAGTTTCCAGAAATAGAGTGTGTACATAAATATATAATTCATGCCCATCGATCTGTGCATATACATATAAATAATCCCCATAGATTCACTCCCCACCTATGTTGCACAGGTGCGAGGGGGTAGGTGCGAGAGCGATACGATTCAGGTGCGGGGATACGAATTTTCAAAAATTATAGGGTGTGATTCGTGAAGGATATGTTTGTGTTATATATATATATATATATATATATATATATATATAGGGGAGGGCTATTCAGAAAACTCCTCTTAGACTATAAACTATAAACTAATTAAAATGTATGAATTATATGTAGAACACCCATGAATCCGCTGTGTAAATGTATGAATTATGAAAATTATATTTTTTTGCTACCTATGGGATTCGAACCCAGGACCATGAATTATTCCAACAAGGTGATGAATTAACCGTAGATCTTGATGATCCAAGGGCTGAAAATGTTTCCTATTTTATAGTCTAACTTTGATTTTTATTTTAGCCTTCCCCTATATATATACATATAAATATATATATAAATATATATATATATATATATATATATATATATATATAGGGTGCAGTTATAGGGAGAACCACACTTATCGTGATAACATAAGAACCATTAAAATCAATGCATCTACTATATAAATTAATGCATTCGCTATTAAATTTAATGCATCCGAAAATAATAAATTTTTTGCTCCCTTCAGGATTCGAACCCATGATCTGCATTCATCCACCAAGATGATGCATCCACTGTAGATCTTGATGATCGAATGATTTAAAATGGTTCTCTGTTCTAATTTTATTTAGTGGTTCTTATTTGAACCTCTCCCTATATATATATATATATATATATATATATATATATATATATATATATATATATATATATAGGGAAAGGCTAAAATAAAAATCAAAGTTAGACTATAAAATAGGAACCATTTTAAGCTCTTGGATCATTAAGATCTACGGTTAATTCATCACCTTGTTGGAATAATTCATGGTCCTGAGTTCGAATCTCATAGGTAGCAAAAAATTTAATTTTCGTAATTCATACATTTACACAGCGAATTCATGGGTGTTCTACATATAATTCATACATTTTAATTAGTTTATATTTTATAGTCTAAGAGGAGTTTTCTGAATAGCCCTCCCCTATATATATATATATATATATATATATATTGTTATTATATATGACCATTCAAAGAACTAAAATTTGTTAAAGGCCTAAAATTTCGTGGCCCATCAAATTCCTTTTTAATAAAACTAAGGGCCCAAGCAATTAATTAGAAGCTCAAGTCCATTATAATAAATCAAAGGGCCCAAAACCAATCCCTCTCTTTTAACCTAATACACACACACTAAAACACATTCACTCACACACACACTTTCCCTCTCCCACGGCTGCTTTCCACCGCGCCACACACACGAGGACATAGCCAAGGCCACGCCACCTCCCTCGTTCTTCTTCCCCGGCGGAATCATGACAAGGAACCACCACTGCCGTCGTCGTTTGAAGCGTTGCCTCCCCCTCTCTCTATCTCACTCCGACTGTCAGCAACGGCAGGAGGTCGCCACTCCTATCGCCGCCGCCTTCTGAAATCCGACGATCGCAGCGGCTAGTGAAGTGGTGGACGTCGTATACCACCAAATAATTCCTGCGGAATTACCAAAATAAATTAGTATAATGGTAAGCAGGGTCGATCCCACAGAGAGCAGATAAAATCATTCAAGTCCCTAAAATCTATAAAAACGGTGATGCCACCACGCCTTAATTTTGAGAAGAATTAATTAAAACTAAGAATGCAACAAATCAAATAGAAATAACTCTCGAAATAAATCAATAGAAAGGTAATTCGGCTCAAATAAATCCACACTAATTTAATCTCTGATCCTCGACGCAATAATCAATTAATCCCTATTAACCAACGAGTTATAGGATACCGTGATACGCACTGACATACCCCAATTCCTACTTACTATGTCGATAGACAGCTAGATACGCTAGTCTTGTCTATTTCCCTTATTAAAATATAACCTAGCTGGATACGCCAGTCTTAGATTTAATATTCTAATCGCATTAAGGTGAAGGAACCCCATTTATATCAATTATCCTAGATACGCTAGTAATAATTAATATACCAATTAATTCCTACTACGAACATGGTAGTTTTGCCACTAATCAGCCCTATTCCAACAATTACGGATTGGAGGTGCTAATTGACTGTAATCCAATTAAACCTAAGTTGATCAGGCTTAAATAAAATCAGAATTATCATTGAACCTAGGAATTAATCGGAATCAATAGTAATCAATTTTAAAACCAATTAGGTCTCACAGATAATTAAATTAGAGTTTCATTATTCTCGCCGAATTAAAAAGTTAGCTACTCATGCTTAAATTAAGAACAAGCAAAGAAATAAAAGTAAACATAGAACAAGAGAATAAATTAAATTGCAAAGAAAATAAAATAACCACTCTGGAATGAAAAGAGAAATCGTCTGCACTCAAAACTAAAAGCAAAAGGATAAACGTAATCAAAGTAAACTAATAAATCTAAGTCTAAAGTTTGCGGCTTCCAAGGGAAAGATGATCTCCAGCAAGACGAAAATTAGGGCAAGAAATTATATCCCCGAAAGACGAAAACTAAGCCCTATTTATAGATTTCAAATCCTTGTTGATCACTATGGAAGTTGCCATGCAAAGTAGAACTCTAAAGGCAATAAAATCGTGCAAGATAAGGCAACTTCCAGCTGGCGTACTCAGCAAGTAATCTCCACTCTGGCGAAAATCGCGGTTCTCGCCAGAGGAACGGCTGTCGTCAGAGAAACGGACCTTGCCAGAGAAATGGCTATCGCCAGAGAAATGGTGATTTCTCTGCTATCGCCAGAGAAATGGTGATTTCTCTGACTAGTGATTCCTCTGCTCTGATATGTTGATTTCTCTGGATTTGATTTCTCTGCAGTTCGGGGCTTCCTCTGCTCTGGCACCTTTCGGTTCCTCTGGCGATGCACTTCGCTGCTCTGGAGATTGACTTCGCTGCTCTGGCTATCCATTTCGCTGCTCTGGAGATTGGTTTCTCTGACGCGGGGCTTCGACTGACTTCTCTGGTCTGGTCTGGTCTGGAGCGCGGGCTTTGGCGACAGAGCTATGCTGCTCTGCTCTGGCTACAGAGTTATGCTAAAAACACCCTCTTTAGCCCCGAAATCTCCAAAATTGTATTCTTCCATCTAAAAACCTAAATCTCCTGCGAAGCATCAAATAAGCCATAAAACGCACAAATTTCCAGAAGATTCTCTTAAAATAAAGCTCATATAAACCCTTAAAATTAGAACAATTAAGCATCAATCAACCCCCCCCCCCCCACACTTAGCCTTTTGCTTGTCCTCAAGCAAAATCCATATGAATCCTAGGAAGAGATTGATTTCAACAATGCTAATTTCCAATCCAAACATTCACAAGTCAATTCAAGATTTTACAATCAACACACATCTTCTCGATCATGCAAGTAACTCAAAGTTTAAGAAGCAACAAAAGAGTAATGCAAGTAATTCGATCAGACCCAATTCTCCGCTAGAAGTGAATTCCCTAATGTGATCGCCTTTATAATCAATATCACCATTTTGCACACTTTTTTGTGCTTAAGATTTTCGACAGTTGAGCCATAATTCATGAAATAAAACCATTTGGATGTAATCCAAAGTCTTTTCACGTGGTTTCCCATGCCAATAGTTGAACTAGAGGAGCAGAGACTCAGAGCTGTCACATTTTCAGAGCAGGCCAGATGTTTCAGAGCTGGCAATTTCAAAGTTGGCAATTCGTCCAACATTTTCACAAATAAGATACGATCGTAGGCAATCACAATGACAACACTCCTTCTAGCATCTACCGGACAAATCACGTTTTACTAACTTACAAAAATGTTGCAACAAAACTCATAATTCTTTGCACAATCAAGAACATATATCGAAGGTAAAACAAGAATAACTACCATTCATTCACATACCCGAAAGTCACATCGAAAACCATCTCTTCTTCCACCGATTCATAAAAATTCGCACGAGATAAAGACTAAAACTAAGCATAGAAAGACTGATCTCGCCCACTTGAAAATATAAGCACAACAAAACACCCCCCCCACACTTAGAGCATGCCATGTCCTCAGGGCATAAAAGAAATAAGGAGAGTTTAGAAAACGTCCCTGAGTATTGGCAATGAAAAACTGAAGCATCGTGAGAGGTGGTGAAGAGTGGAGAGTGGCAACGCTGACAGGGCAGAGTAGAGAGTCATTTCGCTGGCAGGACAGAGTAGAGAGTCATTGACTCAACCCAAAACACCTAAGGGATTGACTCGCAATCGTACGAGGTCGTCCTAGTGTAATAATCTAACCCAAGTCGTCTCTCAAGGAAGGCTAAACAGGGCTCTGATCATGCTACGCACAGAAAACAGGAAATAAACCTAAACACTCTAATCGGGTAGTTGGGTCTGACATTCTCTCTCCGATTAACTAATGCGTAATTAAAATAAAACATATAAATCTATCTAGACGAAAAAAAGGAAGCAGATTAAGAACGCAGGAAAACCAATAGACCTAGGGTTCTAAACTAGCAATCTAGAAAGCAATAGTTAATTCAACCAATCATGAACAACGATTATCTAGGCGAGATAAAAGAACAAACAATTCATCAAATAAACTCGCAGCAACAATAATCTACGCAAGGGAAATAGACTAGCATTCAATCCTATAGAAAACATAAACTGAGTTCTTACAGCGAGTACGATCTAAATCTTGAATCCAATGTAATGAAACTAACGTAATCTTCAATCCACCAAGCCAAAAGATGTTTGTTGATATTTGAACTACTCTAAAACTAGGAAAACGAGAGATCGCACAGTCTCGGATCGTCAGCCATGTCACTCTCAGTACTTGCAACCAAAATTGAGTCGGTTTCTTCTTCAAAGTCTGATTCTGTCTTTGAGTCGTGGTCTGTTTGGGCAAACAGAACCTCGTCAGCAGCTACAGCACCGGGCTTCTCCTCGATGAACTTCTCCGTTCGATCCGATAGGTCGGACTGTGAAGCCAGCAGATCCAGTAGCTTCCTCGCCTTAGCCTCCTTCCTTAGCTTCTTCGTGGTCTTCTCAATTTCACTATCGTAGAGAAGGTTCGGCTTGGACGATCTGCTCATAAACAAGGAAAATAAAAAAAAGAAAATAGACAAAGGGAAAAGAATTAATTAACACCGCTCCCCGACAACGGCGCCAATTTGGTGGACGTCGTATACCACCAAATAATTCCTGCGGAATTACCAAAATAAATTAGTATAATGGTAAGCAGGGTCGATCCCACAGAGAGCAGATAAAATCATTCAAGTCCCTAAAATCTATAAAAACGTGATGCCACCACGCCTTAATTTTGAGAAGAATTAATTAAAACTAAGAATGCAACAAATCAAATAGAAATAACTCTCGAAATAAATCAATAGAAAGGTAATTCGGCTCAAATAAATCCACACTAATTTAATCTCTGATCCTCGACGCAATAATCAATTAATCCCTATTAACCAACGAGTTATAGGATACCGTGATACGCACTGACATACCCCAATTCCTACTTACTATGTCGATAGACAGCTAGATACGCTAGTCTTGTCTATTTCCCTTATTAAAATATAACCTAGCTGGATACGTCAGTCTTAGATTTAATATTCTAATAGCATTAAGGTGAAGGAACCCCATTTATATCAATTATCCTAGATACGCTAGTAATAATTAATATACCAATTAATTCCTACTACGAACATGGTAGTTTTGCCACTAATCAGCCCTATTCAAACAATTACGGATTGGAGGTGCTAATTGACTGTAATCCAATTAAACCTAAGTTGATCAGGCTTAAATAAAATCAGAATTATCATTGAACCTAGGAATTAATCGGAATCAATAGGAATCATTTTTAAAACCAATTAGGTCTCACAGATAATTAAATTAGAGTTTCATTATTCTCGCCGAATTAAAAAGTTAGCTACTCATGCTTAAATTAAGAACAAGAAAAGAAATAAAAGTAAACATAGAACAAGAGAATAAATTAAATTGCAAAGAAAATAAAATAACCACTCTGGAATGAAAAGAGAAATCGTCTGCACTCAAAACTAAAAGCAAAAGGATGAACGTAATCAAAGTAAACTAATAAATCTAAGTCTAAAGTTTGCGGCTGCTAAGGGAAAGATGATCTCCAGCAAGACGAAAATTAGGGCAAGGAATTATATCCCCGAAAGATGAAAACTAAGCCCTATTTATAGATTTCAAATCCTTCTTGATCACTATGGAAGTTGCCATGCAAAGTAGAACTCTAAAGGCAATAAAATCGTGCAAGATAAGGCAACTTCCAGCTGGCGTACTCAGCAAGTAATCTCCACTCTGGCGGAAATCGCGGCTCTCGCCAGAGGAACGGCTGTCGTCAGAGAAACGGACCTTGCCAGAGAAATGGCTATCGCCAGAGAAATGGTGATTTCTCTGCTCTGCAAGAGAAATGGTGATTTCTCTGCTATCGCCAGAGAAATGGTGATTTCTCTGACTAGTGATTCCTCTGCTCTGATATGTTGATTTCTTTGGATTTGATTTCTCTGCAGTTCGAGGCTTCCTCTGCTCTGGCACCTTTCGGTTCCTCTGGTGATGCACTTCGCTGCTCTGGAGATTGACTTCGCTGCTCTGGCTATCCATTTCGCTGCTCTGGAGATTGGTTTCTCTGACGCGGGGCTTCGGCTGACTTCTCTGGTCTGGTTGACTTCTCTGGTCTGGTCTGGAGCACGGGCTTTGGCGACAGAGCTATGCTGCTCTGCTCTGGCTACAGAGTTATGCTAAAAACACCCTCTTTAGCCCCGAAATCTCCAAAATTGTATTCTTCTATCTAAAAACCTAAATCTCATGCGAAGCATCAAACAAGCCATAAAACGCACCAATTTCCAGAAGATTCTCTTAAAATAAAGCTCATATAAACCCTTAAAATTAGAACAATTAAGCATCAATCATGAAGCCAACCACCGTAGGGGTTTGCATGTGCATATTTTAAGTTAAATCTTCTGGAAATTGGTGCGTTTTATGGTTTGTTTGATGCTTTGCAGGAGATTTAGGTTTTATAGATGGAAAAGTGCAGTTTTGGAGATTTTTGTGCTATGAATGGCGTTTTTAGCATAGCTCTGTCGCCAGAGCTGAGCTTCGAGCATAGCTCTGTCGCCAGAGCTGTGCTTCGAGCATAGCTCTTTCGCAAGAGTTAAGCTGCGAGCGTAGCTTTATGTTCAGAGCTGAGCCGCGAGCTCTGCCCATCTCGCCAGAGCTGAGCTACGAGCTCTGCCCATCTCGTCAGAGCTGAGCTGCGAGCTCTGCCCATCTAACCAGAGCTGAGCTGCGAGCTCTGCCCATCTCGCCAGAGCTGAGCTGCGAGCTCTGCCCATCGCGCCAGAGCTGAGCTGCGAGCTCTGCCCATCTCGCCAGAGCTGACTTTCCAGCTCTGCCCTTCTCGCCAGAGCTGACTTTTCAGCTCTGCCTACCTTTCCCGAGCTGACGCACCAGAGTTCGCCTTCCAAAGCAGAGTTACTTTCGCCAGAGCTAAATTTCCAGAGCTGACTTCCAGCTCTGCCTTGACTGCCAGAGCTGACTTTCAGCTCTGCACTGCTCTTTTCAGAGCTGAACGTGTAGAGTGGTTGATTCTCGCTAGGAGGGGATTTCTTGAAGAACACGCCAGCTGGAGTTACCTTATCTTGCACAATTCTATTACCTTTAGGAGTCCAGCTTTGGATGGCAACTTTGAGGAGAAGTCTATAAATAGGGCTTTGTTTTGCATTGAAAAACTAATGTCTTTTGCCCTAATTTTGAGTTCACGCCTAGTTAGCCAAAGTTAGGTTTTTATTGCTTTCTTAGTTAGTTTCAATTTATGTTCTTTCAATTCATGTTTTAGATTAGTTCCCGTTTAGAGTTGTAATTACGTGACAGATTACTTCTCGAGACAAATTTACGGTATTTCTTTAATCAAGTTTATTTATTTGCTTTTACTTATGCTTTCTTCAAATTCTGCAAATTTAGTTTATGCGTTTTTATGATGCTTTCTTTAAATTATGCAATTTAGTTTCTGCCTAGTTAGATTAGATTAGAAGATTTTAATTAAAGTTATTTAAATTCAATTTGCCTAGTTAATTCCTTTACTTTAAGTTGGTTTAATTCTTGCCTAGGGTTTAATAGTTTAATTCGCCTAGATAATTTTAAGATTAAGTTTTTAGTTAAGTTTAATTCACAAGCGTTAGTTAATAATTCCTTTTCGCCTAGTTAAGTTTAATTCACGTAAATTTACTTTTCATGTTTTAGTTTAATAATCCAACCTTTACTGCTTTTTCGTGACATAATTAAAAGCCCTTAAAGATCTTCCTTGAGAGATGACACTGGGTCAACTTACCATCACTAGGATGTCCTTGTTCTATTGCAAGTCAATCTAGAGGTGTTCTAGGTTGAGTCAAATTTTGGCGCCGTTGCCGGGGAAGGTTTTAGGCGTTTAGTTGTGTCACTTTCGTTTCTGTTTTTAATTGCTTTCTTTACTTTACGTTTTGTTTTTACTTTTCTTTCCCACCGGTGCGTTTGATCTGTTTGTTAGTGTTTGTTCAGACAAGTTCAACGCTGCCAGCACTGCCAGCCCTGCCGAGTTCAGCGCTGCCGCTGCCAGCGCTGCCGAGTTCAGCATTGCCAGCCCTGCCGAGTTCAGCGCTGCTAGCCCTGCCGAGTTCAGCGCTGCCAGCGCAGCCCAGGCCAGCTCTGCCAACTCCAGCGCAGCCCAGGCCAGCTCTGCCAACTCCAGCGCAGACCAGGCCAGCCCTTCTAATTTCAGCACTGAGCAGAATACAAACGAGGAGAAGAAGGAGATGGCCCAAAACATGGAATACATGGGAGACTTTACCAGGCCTGTAATTGGAGACACAAACACTTCAGCGATCGTGCTCCCTGCCGCCGTGAAAAACTACAATCTCAAACCAAATGACTCAAGTTTGCTGTCGGTGTTTCACGGGATGCCGAGTGAGGATGACCTGCAATTCATGCGCAATTTTTGCACGCAAGTGCAAACCATTCCATTGCTGAATCTCACGGAGGACCAATTAAAGTTCAAGTGCTTTCCCTATGCACTTAAGGATCAAGCGAGGATATGGATTCTAACTCTGCCGCCCAACTCCATCACCACTTGGGGAGAAGCTTGTGAGAAATTCATGCTTAAATATTATCCCAGCCACAAGACACAGGAGCTTAGAATGCAAATCATGGAATTCACCCAAGGATCGGACGAGCCTTTACATGAAGCTTGGGAAAGATTTCAAGAACTTCTCCGTCACTGTCCACAACATCAGCTGACAAACGTGATGTTAATGCAATACTTCTACGATGGGTTAGTGCAAACTGCCCAATTTATGGTGGACAGCACTGCAGGAGGTAACATAGCTCGGAAGACTGCAGCAGAGCTAAAGGAAATATTCAAAACTTTAGCGGAGAGCTCTCAACAAAAATCAGTCCGTGGGAAGAGAGTTGAGGCCAGCGCTGTAACGCACCAGTTTGAGATGCAGAAATAATTGGCCTCAATTATGCGCGAAGTACAGCAGCTCAAGTTGAGCCAAACGGAAGCTGCACCTGTCCCTGCGCAGAGCATAAATTATAATCAAGGCAAGCAGAACTTCAATGGCGGATGGAGAGGTCAGCAGCAAGGAAATTTTCAACCTGCTCAACAATTTTAGAATGCTCCATAGCAGAAGTCAGCCTTAGAAGATACTATGCAGTCGTTTATGGAGATGACCAAGCAAAACATGGAGATGACCAAGCAGAATTTGGAATCTCAGTCCGCAACCATAAAAAGACTTGAGACCACCGTGGGGCAACTATCGGGCACTCTGAACCAGCTACAGCAGCAGCAGAACACGCTACATCAGGCTCTGGCCATTACTGCGCTGCCAGAGCAGAATACACCGCCAGCGCTGTCCAGGATGCCAGAGCTGATCAGGGTACCAGAGGAGATGAAGGTAACAGAGCAGATGAGAAATCCAGCCCTGCCAGATCCAGCCCTGCAACATCCAGCGCTGCAGAATTCAGCTTTGCCGAATCCAACTTTGCATACTCCAGCTATGCAAAATCCAGCTCTGCAGAATTCAGCCCTGCCAATTGACGGAGCTGTCGTTTGAGCTTCGTGCAAATAAATAATTCTGTGCCCACAACTAGACTAGCTAGCGGTAAGTCCAGAGTCGAATCCACAGGAAACTGAGCAGTAACTTCTCCTGCAAGGGTGTCACTAAAAAGGGTTTTGTTTTCCGTGGTGTTCTGACCAAAACGTGGTTATGGGCAGAACGGGGTTTCCAACTTAAACTGAAATAACAAAAGAGGTAAATCAAATAACAAAACAATTCTGACTTGGGTTCGAATCACTAAACATGAATTAACACTCGATCATTGGTGCAAAGATTAATCACTATATTTACATACCAGTGGTTATAGGCATAAGAATTATTGTGTCCCTATTGTCACTTGTCACGCACACAACAACCCCTCGCCCAATCTATCCTTTCATTTTATGATCCCTTAGAAGGGTCAGCTAATGGAAATCAACTACCCCGGACAACATTTACGTCCTCTGCGATGGCCTATCGCTAGTTGTGCTTTGTCCAGAATGCTTTAAGAACTAGATAGACCCACTTGACTCTTACGCCGATATTTCACAGCAGTCACAGCTCCAACACCAGTTGTACTATTTTGGAGGTCGATGGCAACTCGCCTTTTACCCAAAGTATTACTTGCGACCAAAACTCCCTAGTTAACTAGTGATCAATTAATTAACCAAGTTATTAAAGTCTTATTGGAATCAAACCTAGCGTATCGGGAATATGTTCATATAGTTATTATGCCCAAATTAGACCTCTCAAGTTTATTCATTCATGCTTAGATCATCTTACCCAAATCAGAATATAAACTTAGCCGGACATAAAGTAAATAACACAAGCAAAAGATGTAAAAGAAAACATAACTGGAATTGAAATGACTTAAATGAAAATGAAAGTACCTACGGCCAAAGGTGCCGTGCAAAACATAAAACAGTAAAGTACTAGGAAATTGCCCACAGCCTGGGTTAGCTCTATCTCTCAAAACAACGCACAACAGGACGGAATTTCGGCACACTTAGCCTGTGAAGCTCTTCGGGTATTTATAGGAATCATTAGGGTTAGGAGGCCCAGCCCATTACGTGCGGTTGGATCCATGCAAGCATGGAGATGCGTATCCTTTTTCAGACCTAATCTTCATGAAGATATGCTTCCTTTTGGATAAGGCATTGGTTTGGCCTTATCGGTCTCTTTTGGATAGCTGCCGCCTTCCGCCCTTTTCGGACTCCCTGGAGTGCTTCGGAGAATTCTTCTGCTCGGAGGATTCCGCTGCTCGGATGATTTCTCTGGCTTCCTTGACTTCTCCCCGCTGGCGTCAGAGGAATCGCTTCCCCGCTGGCGTCAGAGGAGTCGCTTCCCCGCTGGCGTCAGAGGAGTCGCTTCCCCGCTGGCTCTTCTCTTCTCTAGACCCCTTGAATCCTCTGGCCTTTGTCTCTGGCGGCCTGGTTCCTCTGACCTGGCCGACTCCTCTGCTCTGGCACTTTGAATTCTCTGCTCTGGCAGACTCCGTTTCTCTGGCCTGGCAGACTCCTCTGCTCTGTCAGACTCCTCTGCTCTGGCACTTTGAATTCTCTGCTGCCCCGGCAGACTCCGTTTCTCTGGCCTTTTGACCTCTTCCCCTCAAGCTGATCCCTGCCATTGAATTACGCCCTCCCAGGCGACCAAACGACACAAACACAAGGGAAAAGACTCGATCTAGACTTAAAACACACACGAAAACAGAGCACAAACCTGGGCTCATCACACGCACACACTTTAAACACGATTGTCCTCAAGCGTGCATGCATGAATTTGCCTGGGAAACAGACACGAACGAAAAAGACACACAAAACATAAAAAAAAAAAAAAAACGAAAACACACAGCATGCTAAACTCTCTTAGTCCCACAGTAAAATGAAGATCAAAAGAAACAACAAGTAGCTGGATCAAACAATCAAAATTGCCATCAGTTGAGTCAAGATCGGGTTGTGGGCATAAGAATGTTCCTCCCATTCCACTCTTTCTCTCAAGTGTTTAGGCTCATGTTTACACTCCAGACATCTTGATTGGGTTCTGACCATAAGCTTGCCTATCTTCTAATGCCTTTCCCTTTAGTCAAAGTTCTAGGTGCATCTCATTAGGTCTTTCATTGGTTGTAATGTGGCTTAAGGCAAAGGGTGAGAATTTTTTTGTACGAGGCTTTGGTCATTCTGAACTTCATTATGGGCAACAAACTTCCCAGATTCTTTTGATCCTTGCCTATTCTTGCGGGCCTAAGCACATTCTTCCCTTTATTCTTCCTTTTTTTTTTCTTTTCTTTTCCTTTTTTTTTTTTTTTTTTTTCTGGACTTTTTCTGTTTTGGGATTTAGATTTCCCATTTGCACTTTCTTTGCACTAGTCCTGCCCCATTGGATTTACTACACTATCTCCCTTTATTGTTTTGCCCTTAAGTTCAGTTTTTTGACCGGGACGGCTCAATTTTTGGCAAATTTATAAGTGAATTCAAAAGAATTGTTAAGCTCAAAAGGGTTGCAAGTGATAAAAGTGGGGTTGGTCAGTTTGGCTCAGTGGGCTGAAAGAAAGAAAATGCCTAAATCATTCAATACTCCTAGACTGTGTACACAGGGTTCGACCAAGAATCAAGGCAAGTTTTAGCATTCCCCTTAATCAAGATGTCAAAAATCACACAATGAAAGAAAGAATTGTTTTGGCATAAAGTAAAAATTTAAAAGCTCAAATCCTCACAAGGTATGCCCAATTCCCTATCCATCGTCCTCAACTACATACGGCATAGAGTTTGCTTAACCTTGCTCACAAATTTGCACTTTCAAATCATCACAAACTGAGAAACCTCGAAAGTACAGCATGCTTGACACAAACTTTGAAACATAAAAAGAATACCGGGTCTTCCCTCCCACTCACACACTTTGCCTTAAGGCAAAGGGTGCGAGAACAAGGATTACCCGGTAAAGCAACGACAGACGCCTTGGCCCCCCACACACACACACTCTGCTTTGGGCAAAGTGGGTGTGTAGAGGGGGTCAAGGAAAACACAGACTAAAAACAAATGAACAAAAACAGAAACACCAACACAAACGATCAAACACAAATCATGCAGACGCAACAAAACAAAACAAACTAAAAACTAAACATTCTAGGGAGGGTAGAATTCAAGGAGCAGGTGCAGGTGGATACCTAAACCCTTGATACTTGAAAAAGGCCAGGAGGGCCTTCTGGGTTGCCGCCAGTGCTTCTTGGGTCTCGATTATCCTGTTCTCAATCCTTTCCAGCCTATCTCCTTCCTCCTCTTCCGACTCTGACTCCTCCACTTTTTCTTTTCCTTTTTCCTCAACGGGTCCTTGGGCTTCTGCTGCTGAAGATTCTCTTTCATCTGGATTGATAAATCTGGGAATCCCCCGATCCATTTTGACGTCCTTCATGCGGATCAGGGCTTCGATGTTTAACTTCTCTGGCTCGATTCTGGTGTTCCCCTTCTCAATCTCAATCTCATTCATTTCGGCGAAAGCGGTGGTGAATTGAATGCAGGAAAGTCTCTGATTCGGTTTGCTGATTATAGAATCGATATGCTCAATCAGAAAAGCCCCAAAGTTGAGCCTCACCCCGCTGTGCATTGCCCAAAGGATATAGAGATCTTTCTTGGACATAGCATTTCCACTATCGATTTTGCCGAAGAGGGAATACGAAAGAATGCGATGGCAGATCCTCAAAGCTGAGTCTCGAATCCTATGCCCTTTCACCTTCTGAGTTCTGAACTGCCCTCCATCTCCTATCTCTGCCCACATTTCATCCCACTCCTGTGCAGTGAATGTGGGGATTCCTCTCTTCGCCTCTTTGTAGTCCTTCTTCTGCAAATCCTTAAGCTTAATCATCCCCAGATTTTGGTTGAGCTCATTCACTGACATGTCTCTGATCTCCCCATTCATGGAAAAACTCATTCCCAAAGGCCCGCAGGTTTGATTGATGTCCACCTGCACTGATTCAAACACTTCTCTCACCACCTCCTCGTAAGCGTGCCCTGGCCAATCCAAGAATGCTTTCCATCCGATGTTGTTGAAATACTCCTTCACCTTTTCCACTATGCCCAGGGGTTCCAGTGCGTCCATATCTGGTATCTTGGGCACAGCAATCCCTTTCTCCGCCTTCTTCTTGCTCTTTGGTGCAGAAGCCGGTTATCTCTTTATCATACGGATCGGGGTTGGGTCTAGTACCTCCTTCCTCCTCTTCGCTGGAGTTTCTTCTTGTTCCTCGCCGGACTTCTCCGAATTAGATGGTTCATTTCTTTCTGTTGATGATTCTTCGACCGGCGTCCCCGATTTCTTCCTCTTCTGGGTAGTGGTGGTGTGCTTCTTCTTGGACGGCTCTCCCTTTTCTTCCTTCGCCTTGTTTTCTACTTCGTTCTCATGCTGGTTCTCGGCGCCGAGAGTAGGGACGGCGATTTCCCCCGTGAGTTGCTTGATTTCATGTTCGTCTACCGGCGATGGGCTCTCGGTGCGAGCTAGGGTTCTGGATGAGGGGGTAGGTGTGGTTTCCATCGGGAGTGGTTCTTTGTGTGGGGCTTTCTTCGGTGCTTTTGGTTTTGCCGGTGAGGGGTCTTCTCTGGTAAGATCGATTTCTGTTCCGTCGGGTATTCCTCGAAGTTTGTTTTTGGGTCTGGTGGCTACCATGGTGGCTGATGGTGGTTTTGAATTCGAAAGGTTGAGAGAAGGGTGGTGATTATGGGAAGTTGGCTTGTTAGGGAAATGACGTCGTGGTAAGGGTTTATAGGGTTTTTGGGAGGTGAAAAGTCGGGCTGACAACTGTGACTTGATGTGACGTGTGTTAGGTGATTTCAGCCGCGTTCTGCCCGAGGGCCCCCTTTTTGCCCTGGAATCATTGCTTCTTTACTAGACTGTCCCTTTTGCCCATAACTCCTTTCCTGTCTCTGCAAAACAAAATCAAACTCCCGCGAAGGCGGGAAACTAAAACTTGCCCACAGATGTGGGCACAACCGGGCTTCTGGGCAAACAAAAACGAAAAAAAACGAAACAAACTTAAAAGAAGAGAAAAAACTAAACGGAAACACCAGGTTACCTCTTGGCTAGTGCCCTATTTATCGTCCTGGGCATGACGTGATACCTTTTTATTGGTCTGCGGTGCTTGCGGCTGGGTCGAGATCCAGTTCTTCCCTAGCGTCGGGTTTATGCCCATAATAGGCTTTCAACCTTTGTCCATTCACCTTGAACACCTTCCCTGATTTTGGGTTCCCAATCTCCACGGCTCCATTTGGGAATTGGGTCTTCACCACGAATGGGCCGATCCACTTGGTACTCAGCTTCCCTTGTGCAAACTTGAACCGTGTCTGGTACAGCAGGACCTCTTGTCCATAGCTGAACTGCTTGTTTGTGATCAAGGCATCATGGCTCTTTTTCATTCTTTCTTTGTAGAGGACAGCATTGTCGTATGCTTCCCTCCTGATTTCCTCGAGCTCTTGGATTTCTAGCTTCCTCGCCTGTCCTGCTTTATCCCAATCACAGTTCACTTTGTTCACTGCCCAGAACGCCTTGTGCTCCAATTCCACCGGTAAATGACACCTCTTGCCATACACCATTCGATATGGTGATATCCCGAATGGAGTTTTGTATGCCGTCCGATATGCCCATAAGGCATCCTCCAGCTTGAGACTCCAGTCCTTCCCTGTTGGGCCAACGGTCTTTCGCAAAATCATTTTGATTATGCGATTTGAGAGCTCGGCCTGTCCATTGGCTTGTGGGTGATAGGCTGTCGAGACTCGATGTTGGACTCCATACTTTTTGCACAAGTTTTCGACCGAGAAATTGCAGAAGTGGGATCCTTGGTCGCTGATGATTGCTCTGGGTACACCAAACCTGTAAAAAATGTTAGTTTTCAAGAAATTTACCACTACCTTTGAGTCATTCGTTGGGGATGCTTTTGCCTCCACCCATTTGGAGACATAATCCACCAAAAGTAGGATGTACAGGTTTCCTCTCGAGCTGGGAAGGGGTCCCATGAAATCCATTCCCTATATGTCAAAGATCTCTACGGGCATAATGGGCATCATGGGCATTTCGTTCCTCCTGGTTATGTTCCCTTCTCGCTGGCATTGCGGGCAATTCTTGCAGATAGTGTAGCTGTCCTTGAAGATTGTTGGCCAATAAAAACCACACTCCAGAATCTTGGCTGCGGTCCTCTTATGCCCAAAGTGTCCCCCACACTCCTTTGAATGACAGAATTCTAGGATGCTACCTTGCTCCTCTTGTGGGATACATCTTCGAAGCATTTGATCTCCGCATTGCTTCCACATGTATGGTTCATCCCAGATGTATTCTCGGCTGTCTCTGGCCAATCTCTTCCTCTGGGCATAAGTGTACTCAGGGGGTACATATCCAGAGCAGAGATAATTGCTCAAATCAGCATACCACGGATCTTCTCTTCTCCCCTGGGCATATAACAGTTGTTCATCCGGGAATGTCTCCTTGATCGGTTCCCCTTCTTCTTTTCTCACGATTTTGCTGAGATGATCGGCCACTTGGTTCTGTGCTCCCGCTTTGTCCTTTATCTCCACGTCGAATTCCTGTAGTAGCAGAACCCATCGGATCAGCCTGGGCTTAGATTCCTTCTTGGCCAGAAGGTACTTCAGAGCCGCATGATCGGTGTAGACTGTGGTCTTTCCTCCAAGCAGGTAAGATCTGAATTTTTCAAAGGCGAACACCACTGCCAACATCTCCTTTTCTGTCATGGAGTAATTGACTTGAGCTCCATTCAGTGTCTTCGAGGCATAATAGATGACGTGACTCTCCTTTCCCCGCTTCTGCCCAAGCACTGCTCCTATGGCATATCCACTGGCGTCGCACATTACCTCAAAAGGCATTCCCCAGTCAGGGGGTTGTATTATGGGTACGGAGATTAGATTGTTCTTCAAGATCTGGAACGCCTCCTTGCAATTCTCATCAAAATTCCATTCCACTTCATTTTGTAGTAGCCTTGTCATAGGTTGGGCAATTTTTGCAAAGTCCTTCACGAACCTCCTGTAGAATCCAGCATGCCCAAGGAATCCTTGTAGCTGTTTAATGTTCGTTGGATATGGTAGCTTGGCAATGATTTCAATTTTTGCTTTGTCCACCTCTATTCCTCTGCCTGATATCACATGTCCGAGCACAATTCCTTCTCTGACCATGAAGTGGCACTTCTCATAGTTCAACACCAAACTCTTGTCCACGCACCTTTGCAGCACCTTTTCCAGATTGGCTAAGCATGAATCGAAGGTTTGCCCATACACCGTGAAATCATCCATGAAGACTTCGATGCAATTCTCAAGGAGATCCGAGAATATGCTCATCATGCATCTTTGAAATGTGCCTGGGGCGTTGCATAGCCCAAATGGCATCCTTCGGTAGGCAAATGTCCCGAAAGGGCAAGTGAACGTTGTTTTTCCCTGGTCCTCCTCCGCGACCCAAATCTGCATGTATCCTGAGTATCCATCTAGAAAGCAAAAATATTGATTCCCCGCAAGTCTTTCCAGCATCTCATCGATGAAGGGCAGAGGGAAGTGATCCTTCCTTGTCTTCTGGTTGAGCTTGCGGTAATCGATACACACCCTCCAGCCGGTCTGCAACCTTGTAGCAATCAATTCTCGGAATTCGTTCTCCACCACTTGTATGCCCGACTTCTTGGGCACAACGTGTACTGGGCTTACCCATCTGCTATCGGATACTGGGTATATTATGCCCAAATCCAATAGTTTGAGTATTTCTTTCATCACTACCTCCTTCATGGCTGGATTCAGTTTCCTCTGGGGATCTCTGACTGGAATTGTATCTTCCTCTAGCAATATGCGGTGCATGCACACGGTGGGGCTTATCCCCTTGATATCGGCTAGGGTCCATCCAATTGCTTCCTTGTATTTCCCCAGAGTCATCTTGACTCTGTTCTCGTCTTCGACTGTCAATTCTGAGTTGATGATCACGGGTAAAGTGTCATCCTCACCCAAGAAGATATATTTTAGGTGTTTGGGCAGAGACTTCAGCTCGAGCTTGGGTGCCTTTTGTATTGAGGGCACCATTCTGTCTTCCTCCCTCAGGGTTGGGATTTTCAGCGCCTCTGTGTATTTGACCTCTTCGCTCCACGCATTGAGTACCTTCACTGCCTCTTGCAATCGCTCCTCTTGCAAATCCTCCTCTGTTATGGCATTCTGGATTATTATGTCATATGGCTCCTTGAATGCTGCTCTAGGCAAAACCTCCTCAACAACTTTCTCGATCATGTCGACACTTCTCACCATCTCTATATCAGCTGGATGCTTCATGGCATTGTATATGTCGAAGGTCACCGTTTCCCCTTCAAACTGACATGTTAGCTTCCCCGTATCACAATCTATTCGAGTCCTGGCGGTCTTTAGGAATGGTCTGCCCAAAAGCATTACAGGATCTCGTGCTTTTGACTTCCCCATGTCGAGAATGTAAAAATCCGCTGGAAAGATGAGTTCCTCCAATTTAACCAGCACGTCTTCCAATATCCCCTCTGGGTAGACACTTGATCGATCTGCCAGTTGGATTACCACTCGGGTGGGCTTCAGCGGTCCTATCTCCAGGTCCTGGTACATGGATAAGGGCATAACGTTGATAGATGCCCCTAAATCAAGCATCGCCTTCTCCACTTTCATTGTTCCTATCACACAGGGGATGTAGAACATCCCAGGATCTCCACACTTTATCGGCATATCTCTTTGTAAGACTGCGGATACAGATTCTCCCACTTGAAATTTCGCATCATCAGTGTATTTGACTTTCCTGGTGCAGAGTTCCTTAAGAAATTTCGCACATCTGGGCATAGAGCGTAATGCGACCAAAAGGGGCATATTGACCTCTACCTTCTTGAAGATTTTGACCAGTTCGGTTAGCTCTTCCTTTTCTTGTTCCTTTGCTGCTCTACCTGGAAAAGGAAGTATGGGTTCGGTCTGGCTCGCTTTCCCTTTTCCCTTACCCATCGCTTTCCGCTTTTCCTCTTACTCTCTGGCAAATTCTTCCTCATCTGCTGATCCCATTTCGACTTGTTCGTTGATCTCTGGCTTTTCTTGGTCTTTCTCTTCCACAACTTCGGGCAACTCCTTTCCTCCTCTGAGTGTCATGGCATTCACTTTCTTCACCTCCACTTGAGATGGAAGTGTCCCTTGTTTGTTTTCAAGTCTGGCGACTGCTTGGGCAAGATGTGATAGTTGGGAGTTCACATTCTGCATTCCTCCTCTTGTTTCCATTATGAATTTTTCGGTTTCACTCTGGAACTTCACTTGTTGCTGAGCCATTTGATGCACCAGCTCTGATAAGGAGGATCCTCTTGCCTGTTGAGGTTGTTGCGAGTATTGTGGTGGGTTACTCGTCTGTCCTTGGTTTGGCCCCAAATAGTGGTTGTTGCCGTACCTAAGGTTCTCATGTTGCCTCCAGCCTTGATTGTTATACTGCTGTCTGTAGGGCTCAAAAGGTTTCTGGTTCTGCCCTCCATTGTTTCCTCCTGATTGTTGTCCAATAGCATTGAGCTCTTCATCTTCGAAAAGTTGTGGACATTCATCAGTTGCATGTGAAGTCGCCATGCAGAGTTGGCATGCCTTCACAGGCTTCCGAATGCTGGGGATTCCTTGACTGGGTGCTCCTTGGTTCGTCATAAACTTCTCGAACATGTTGCACAGCTTGTCCAATTTTTCGTCTTGGGCAGAGGTGGCTGGTGTCAGAGGAGTTCTGACTATAGTCCCCTCCTCATCTCTTGATTCCTCTGCCATGTCGGCTATGAGCTTGAAAGCCTCCGCTGCGGATTTGTTTAAGATTGATCCTCCACATGCTGCGTGTAACCATTGCCTATCTTGCCTCCGGAGTCCTCCCACGAAATACCGAATAAGATCATGATCTGGTATTTGGTGTTGTGGGCATTTGGCCAGCATCTGCTTGAACCTTCCCCAGTACTCATATAGAACTTCTCCTGATCCCATCTTAATATTGCTTATTCGAGTCCTTAGATTTTGAATCCGGGCAGCTGGGAAGTATCGCTCCAAAAACTTGCTCTGTAGCTCCTGCCAGGTCCGAATGCTTCCTTCGGGTAAATCATACAACCACTCTCTCGCTCCCTCTAACAGAGAGAACGGAAAAGTAAGGAGGCGTATATATTCACCAAGGGCTGGGGTAGCGGTGCGCACTGTTCCACATGCCATCTCAAAATCTTGTAAATGCCTTTGAGGGTCCTCTCCGGGCATATCACTGTATTTGGGTAAAATCTGGATGAGAGTATACTTCAATTCCCAATTCCCAGTGATCTCTGGCAGTACTATTGCTGAGGGCCGGAGGTTTAGGTTGCTTGGAAACATCATGTCTCGGAGAGTTTTGTTGGCGTCATCATTCTGCCCTTCTGGATTCTCTGCCATCTCTCTTTCCGCAGTTCTCTGTCTCTCTGCTTCTAACTGTCTCTCTCTGGCTTGTGCCTCTTGTTCTGCCCTGCGTCTAGCAGCGTTGTTCTCTCGAGCAATTCTTTCGATATCCTCGTGGAACAAAAGATCTTCGTTACCTGCACTCCTGGTACGACGCATACACAAACGTGAAGGCAAAACTCACACAAAAATCACAAAAGAAATTACTAGCGCTCTCAGTTCCCCGGCAACGGCGCCAATTTGACGAAGCTGTCGTTTGAGCTTCGTGCAAATAAATAATCCTGTGCCCACAACTAGACTAGCTAGCGGTAAGTCCAGAGTCGAATCCACAGGGAACTGAGCAGTAACTTCTCCTGCAAGGGTGTCACTAAAAAGGGTTTTGTTTTCCGTGGTGTTCTGACCAAAACGTGGTTATGGGCAGAACGAGGTTTCCAACTTAAACTGAAATAACAAAAGAGGTAAATCAAATAACAAAACAATTCTGACTTGGGTTCGAATCACTAAACATGAATTAACACTCGATCATTGGTGCAAAGATTAATCACTATATTTACATACCAGTGGTTATAGGCATAAGAATTATTGTGTCCCTATTGTCACTTGTCACGCACACAACAACCCCTCGCCCAATCTATCCTTTCATTTTATGATCCCTTAGAAGGGTCAGCTAATGGAAATCAACTACCCCGGACAACATCCACGTCCTCTGCGATGGCCTATCGCTAGTTGTGCTTTGTCCAGAATGCTTTAAGAACTAGATAGACCCACTTGACTCTTACGCCGATATTTCACAGCAGTCACGGCTCCAACACCAGTTGTACTATTTTGGAGGTCGATGGCAACTCGCCTTTTACCCAAAGTATTACTTGCGACCAAAACTCCCTAGTTAACTAGTGATCAATTAATTAACCAAGTTATTAAATTCTTATTGGAATCAAACCTAGCGTATCGGGAATATGTTCATATAGTTATTATGCCCAAATTAGACCTCTCAAGTTTATTCATTCATGCTTAGATCATCTTACCCAAATCAGAATATAAACTTAGCCGGACATAAAGTAAATAACACAAGCAAAAGATGTAAAAGAAAACATAACTGGAATTGAAATGACTTAAATGAAAATGAAAGTACCTACGACCAAAGGTGCCGTGCAAAACATAAAACAGTAAAGTACTAGGAAATTGCCCACAGCCTGGGTTAGCTCTATCTCTCAAAACAACGCACAACAGGACGGAATTTCAGCACACTTAGCCTGTGAAGCTCTTCGGGTATTTATAGGAATCATTAGGGTTAGAAGGCCCAGCCCATTACGTGCGGCTGGATCCATGCAAGCATGGAGATGCGTATCCTTTTTCAGACCTAATCTTCATGAAGATATGCTTCCTTTTGGATAAGGCATTGGTTTGGCCTTATCGGTCTCTTTTGGATAGCTGCCGCCTTCCGCCCTTTTCGGACTCCCTGGAGTGCTTCGGAGAATTCTTCTGCTCGGAGGATTCCGCTGCTCGGATGATTTCTCTGGCTTCCTTGACTTCTCCCCGCTGGCGTCAGAGGAATCGCTTCCCCGCTGGCGTCAGAGGAGTCGCTTCCCCGCTGGCTCTTCTCTTCTCTAGACCCCTTGAATCCTCTGGCCTTTGTCTCTGGCGGCCTGGTTCCTCTGACCTGGCCGACTCCTCTGCTCTGGCACTTTGAATTCTCTGCTCTGGCACTTTGAATTCTCTGCTCTGGCAGACTCCGTTTCTCTGGCCTGGCAGACTCCTCTGCTCTGTCAGACTCCTCTGCTCTGGCACTTTGAATTCTCTGCTGCCCCGGCAGACTCCGTTTCTCTGGCCTTTTGACCTCTTCCCCTCAAGCTGATCCCTGCCATTGAATTACGCCCTCCCAGGCGACCAAACGACACAAACACAAGGGAAAAGACTCGATCTAGACTTAAAACACACACGAAAACAGAGCACAAACCTGGGCTCATCACCAATTCTAGCTATGCAACCTCCAGCCCTGCAATTTCCAGCCCTACAAAGTCCAGCGCTGCCAACTCCAGCGCTGTCAAGAAGGCAGCCAGAGCGGACCCGACGGCCAGAGTTGATCAGGCGGCCAGAGCTGAAACTCCACAAGTCCACTACGCCATATCGACCACCGAAAGATGTCCAACGTCCCAGCCCACCTCTGCCACCAATGATTGTAGATCCAACCAAACCACTACCGAAGCAAGGAGATCCAGGAAGTTTCATTCTTGGTATTGGTTTAGGAAGAGCTGGAGAGTTCTCAGGTATGTTAGACTTGGGTGCGGCAGTCAATTTGATGCCGTTTGCTATATTTCAGAAATTGGGCAGGAATGAGGATGAGCTAAAACGCAAAAATATGAAACTCCAGCTAGCTGACGGAGCTATAACCCGCCCACATGGACTCTTGGAGAAGGTAGAAGTAACGGTGAGAGGGATCAAGGTACTGGCAGATTTTATGGTGCTCGATGAAGGGAAAGGCATTGCAGGAGAGAACGGCCATCTTGTGCTGCTTGGCCGACCTTTTATGGCTACTACCCAGACTCGCATTGACGTGAGTTCTGGAACTTTGAGCATGGTCGGGTCAGGTAGATCGGTAACGTTCTCTGTCTTCGATAAGAAGCCTGTTATTTCTACTTCTTTAATGCATATTTGTTCTTTTATTGAGATTTCTGACCATGCGGAAGAAGTGGAAATTTTCAACGCTGACAATTGTCTACCAGCTCTGCCTAGCATTCCAGCTCTGACCACCGCACCAGCTCTGCCAAGTGCAGCGCTGCCCAGTTCAGTGCTGCCAAGTTTAGCGCTGCCCAGTCCAGCCCTGCAGAGCCCAGACCTGACGAGCCCAGCTCTGCCCAGTCAGCCAGCCCTGACTAGTCCACCAGCACTAACCAGTTCGCCAGTGCTGGAGAGCACTAGCCCGGAAGAGGACAAAATTATACAAATTTTTCTTGATAATTTGCAGGATGAGGAGGCCATTGAAGATCAATTTTTGGCCAAGCTTCCACTCGACGTTAATGCCGTTCATGAGGTGCCAACTACCGTGAAAGAGGATGCAACCGTTGAGGAAGAACGGGCTGATGTGCTGCCATGCAAGGATGATGCCGTGCTAAGAGTGCAGAGTGCACCACCTTTGGAAGAGAAGAAAGAGGAGAGATCTCGACATAGCTCTTGGTTCGAGAGAATTATGAACGCAATGAGCTCTACTTGCTCATTAAGAGGACCCACAGCTGAACTGGAGGATGATGTGCTTTCACGAGGACTAATTCAGCTGACGTTTCATAGCGATTTTGGTTAAGGGATCCTCTACGTCGGGCTGGCGACTCTAAAACTAGCGCTTGGTGGGAGGCAACCCACCGTTGGTTTAGTTTTTGTTTTTGTTTATCTTGTTTTTTTTTTTGTTTTTTCCGTTTTGTTTCGTTCCTAGTCTTTGGTTGCTTGTGCGGATACTTTGATTTTTGGGTGTTAATGACTTTGTTTTCAGCACTGCAATTTCTGCTCTGACCTTGCAGTCCAGTGTTGCCCAGATCCAGCGCTGAAGAATGCCAGCGCTGCCCAGATCCAGCGCTGCCGTTTCTACTCTGCAGAAAGCCGCAAACCTCACTTTTCGCCGCCTCTCACGATGCTGCAGCTTTTCAATGCCGATAATCAGGGATGTTTTCTAACTCATCTTATTTCTTTTGTGCCCTGAGGACATGGCATGCTTTAAGTGTGGGGGGGTGTTTTGTTGCTTTTATTTTCAAAAATTGGGCGAGATCAATCTTTCTATGCTTAGTTTTTTTTTTCTTTGATACTTGCTAATTTTTATGAATTTGTGGAAGAGAACATGATTTTCGATGTGAATTTCGGGTTTGTGAATGAATGGTGGTTATTCTTGTTTTACTTTTAATATGTGTTTCTTGATTGTGCAAAGAATTATGAGTTTTGTTGCAACACAATTGTAAGTAAGTAAAACGTGATTTGTCCGGTAGATGCTAGAAGGAGTGTTGTCATTGTGATTGCCTACGATCGTATCTTATTTGTGAAAATGTTGGACGAATTGCCAACTCTGAAAATGCCAGCTCTGAAACATCTGGCCAGCCCTGAAACGTGACAGCTCTGAGTCTCTGCTCCTCTAGTCTAACTATGAGCATGGGAAACCACGTGAAAAGACTTTGGATTACATCCAAATGGTTTTATTTCATGAATTATGGCTCAACTGTCGAAAATCTTAAGCACACAAAGTGTGAAAATGGTGATATTGATTATAAAGGAGATCACATTAGGGAATTCACTTCTAGCGGAGAATTGGGTCTGATCGAATTGCTTACATTACTGTTTTGTTGCTTCTTAAACTTTGAGTTACTTGCATGATCGAGAGATGTGTGTTGATTGTAAAATTTTGAATTGACTTTGAGAATGTTTGGATGGAAATTAGCATTGTTGAAATCAATCTCTTCCTAGGATTCATATTGATTTTGCTTGAGGACAAGCAAAAGGCTAAGTGTGGGGGGTTGATTTATGCTTAATTGTTCTAATTTTAGGGGTTTGCAAGTGCATATTTTAAGTTAAATCTTCTGGAAATTGGTGCGTTTTATGGTTTGTTTGATGCTTTGCAGGAGATTTAGGTTTTATAGATGGAAAAGTGCAGTTTTGGAGATTTTTGGGCTATGAATGACGTTTTTAGCAAAGCTCTATCGCCAGAGCTGAGCTGCGAGCATAGCTCTGTCGTCAGAGCTGAGCTTCGAGCATAGCTCTGTCGCCAGAGCTGTGCTTCGAGCATAGCTCTTTCGCAAGAGTTAAGCTGCGAGCGTAGCTTTATGTTCAGAGCTGAGTTGCGAGCTCTGCCCATCTCGCCAGAGCTGAGCTGCGAGCTCTGCCCATCTCGTCAGAGCTGAGCTGCGAGCTCTGCCCATCTAACCAGAGCTGAGCTGCGAGCTCTGCCCATCTCGCCAGAGCTGAGCTGCGAGCTCTGCCCATCGCGCCAGAGCTGAGCTGCGAGCTCTGCCCATCTCGCCAGAGCTGACTTTCCAGCTCTGCCCTTCTCGCCAGAGCTGACTTTTCAGCTCTGCCTACATTTCCCGAGCTGACGCACTAGAGTTCGCCTTCCAGAGCAGAGTTACTTTCGCCAGAGCTAAATTTCCAGAGCTGACTTCCAGCTTGCCTTGACTGCCAGAGCTGACTTTTAGCTCTGCACTGCCCTTTTCAGAGCTGAACGTGTAGAATGGTTGATTCTCGTTAGGAGGGGATTTCTTGAAGAACACGGCAGCTGGAGTTACCTTATCTTGCACAATTCTATTACCTTTAGGAGTCCAGCTTTGGATGGCAACTTTGAGGAGAAGTCTATAAATAGGGCTTTGTTTTGCATTGAAAAACTAACGTCTTTTGCCCTAATTTTGAGTTCACGCCTAGTTAGCCAAAGTTAGGTTTTTATTGCTTTCTTAGTTAGTTTCGATTTATGTTCTTTCAATTCATGTTTTAGATTAGTTCCCGTTTAGAGTTGTAATTACGTGACAGATTACTTCTCGAGACGAATTTACGGTATTTCTTTAATCAAGTTTATTTATTTGCTTTTACTTATGCTTTCTTTAAATTCTGCAAATTTAGTTTATGCGTTTTTATGATGCTTTCTTTAAATTATGCAATTTAGTTTCTGCCTAGTTAGATTAGATTAGAAGATTTTAATTAAAGTTATTTAAATTCAATTTGCCTAGTTAATTCCTTTACTTTAAGTTGGTTTAATTCTTGCCTAGGGTTTAATAGTTTAATTCGCCTAGATAATTTTAAGATTAAGTTTTTAGTTAAGTTTAATTCACAAGCGTTAGTTAATAATTCCTTTTCGTCTAGTTAAGTTTAATTCACGTAAATTTACTTTTCATGTTTTAGTTTAATAATCCAACCTTTACTGCTTTTACGTGACATAATTAAAAGCCCTTAAAGATCTTCCTTGAGAGATGACACTGGGTCAACTTACCATCACTAGGATGTCCTTGTTCTATTGCAAGTCAAACTAGAGGTGTTCTAGGTTGAGTCAGGAAGTACTGTTGGATTTGTATACTGAAAGCAAGAACTTTTATGCTTGTATACAATGATTCCTGAGTTCACTACCTAATCTCCTATCTGAATTGTTCATAATTACATATGTATGTCCAATTATCTCTATATAAGTAGATTATATGGTGTGTTGTAGATCACAGAAGACCATATAATTGGAATAACCTTATGAGATATAAAATTGATCACAGCCGAGACGGCACTAGGATGAGTTGTTGATTTAGGCTGCATTATAGATGGAAGTAGTTTGTGACATGCCCGAGTCTTGCTTATTCTCGTCGGCGGCTGGCGCTGAGTGGCGTTCGAGATTTTATTATTTTACTTGGTTATCCTTTTTCTCTGTTTACTGTTGGTTTCTTGTGGTCCTTTCTTACGTTTCGTTTCTCTGTGTTGGGAGCCGAGCTACTTAGGGGTGATGGTTAGGCCAGAGCCTTTGAAGTTGTCTCACTCCCACTCCCTCGCAGTTTTTGTTTTAGATGAGTACTTTTTTTCCCTTGTAATGATTTTTCCCTTCCGGGTTTGCTTTAAAAGTGTTTTAATGAGGCTCGACCCTTAGTTTGCTTCTCTGTGCTCTCAAGGGTTGTTTGGTTTGTTTTTTCTTATTTCTTTTTTAATAAAATCTTATTTTAATTAATAGATTGAAGTAGTTTGTCTTGGCTACTTGTCTATACTGGTGTGTGTAAACGTATTGATAGGATCACAATGAGATGTATTCTTCTATCTGACCTAAGTGAAAAATCAAGATCTCGGTGACTTAATGAGACCTAAATCCTAATAAGATTTCAGGTGTATATATAAATTTGTGTATCACTTTTACTTACTATGGGTGAGAGTTACTTATTAACTTGAGTACTCTGTATCTTGGGTGATAGCAATTTATATATGACATTTGGTAATCTGTATTAGATGACCGTATCCGGTATAGGATGATAACATCCCCTTAAGGAGCTCAAAAGGTTTATTGCATTAAACCCTACAAGTTGATTAAGTTCAGGTGCAATAATAAGGTTGACTGGTACTACTTAAGGATTAATAAGAAATTAATTAATATAAGCTGTCAAAAGCTTTAATTAATTAATGGATGTTGGATATCTTAAATATGGGGGTTCGATAAATCTAAATACAAGCCCCGACTCATCATCGGCAATAAAGGGGTACGTAAGTCAATATTGATTCTCTAGTGGAATGAATTAATATTTATCAATTAATTGTGATCTGGGCTGATCATAACAATTAATTCATTTGAGGCTCATCTTTATTCCTTATATTTGATCTCTGAGCTGGCCCAAAGACTCCTGAGCCCAGTAGAAAAAAACTAGCGCAACTCATAAGTATGGCCCATATCGTGTATTTATAATTATAAATACACAGCAGCTCTCAGAACAGAAATAAGATTTACGTAATTTCAGATTACAGAAATAAAGTAAATCTTATTTATGTTCTGAGAGCTACTGTGTATTTATAATTATAAATACATGATATGGGCCATACTTATGAGTTGGGCTATTTTTCTGTAATATGAAATTACAACTCCCCGGCAACGACGCCAATTTGACGCAGATTAAGCCTTCTCGTTGTCAAAGACTCTTCGCGCAAAATAAATTTATAATTTTCTATACCCACAGCTAGGTTCCGCTAGCGGTAAGTACATGGTCGATCACACGAGGAGTTGGTGTATTCTTATCTCTTGTCATAATGTCACAATCAATTACTTTGGTCAGAGCGTTGGGGACAAAAGACTTTGCCTAGAGATGGGAAACTGAAATAAAACAAAGAAAATATTAAAAACAAAGATAACATGGTCTCGACACAATCTCGTTAAGTTTGGGCAAAGACATTGCTAATAGGTTCAAGAAAATTCGTTGTGCCCATGTATCATTGGTTATGGGTCGTTTGATCAGTGAGTTGTGCCCCCATTGGTGTCACGTGCACGAACTCACCCAGCCCTCATCCACGCCCTTCATATTGGGTGGAAGTGTACACCCTTCCTCCCTCTGCCCTGGTAGATTCCCCGCATCAAACTGTAGTTGTGCGGATATGCCCAGAACGCATTACCGAACAACAGACCCAATTGATCATAGGCATGCCCAGAGGCATACTACCACCGCCTGCATCAGCCGCACTATATGGAGTAGGATTTCTCCAAGCTTTTGCCCATGTACTACTTGTAACTTGACTTTGCCTAGAACGTCATCTGCCAAATAAAGCAATAGGTTTGCCCAAGTTGTTTGGATTCAGGACTAATGCTTTGGGAACACACATGCACAACTACTTTGCCCAAATATGACCTCACAATTTCACATGCCTAATACATAACTCGATTTTGCTCAAACCAGGAAGGAAAACTTAACTAGACATAAATAAATAAATAAAGATAAAGGAACTAACAGAAAATAAAATACTTTTGATCTAACATTGAAGGTCAATACGAAAACCAATCTCTGCCCAAAACCAACTTTGGGCAGAGCAAATAAAAGCAAAAAAAATACAAACTAAACTAAGCCAGGGACGAACCCAAACTACTCTAATGACTACATTGTGATGATTGTAAAGTGTACAAAATGAAAAAGATGATGGAGATGTTGCAACTCTTTTTCTGGGCGTACAGGTGTGCATCTTTATATAGAGAATGGTAGTGGGCATTGGGCCAGGTCCATATAGATTACGGCTTCTAAGCGCTGCAGCTAGGGTTTCTAGGTACGATGGCTAGGGTTTCTGGGCCCAGCCAAATTGCTAAGATTTCTTTCCTTATGTGCTTAGCCCAATCAGATATGCATTCCATACTTTGGTAAGTAAATCACACAGATCTCCCTATAAAAGGTAAGTAAATATCCGCATTCTTCTTTCCTTATGTTGATAGGTGCGCGCTTTGCCCTTGTACGCCAGGTTTTGCCCCAAAGTCAACATCGTATTTTTGCTCAGTTTTTGCCCGACTTCTGACTTGCAGCTTTGCCCTTGAACACCAGTTTTTTTTTTGCTTTGCCCTTAAATGCCTGATTTTGCTCCTACATCGCCGCTTTGCCTTTGAACACAACTGTATTCCGCACGGTACTTCGTCTGGGCAAAAGGAGTACGACCGTTGTGCTCATGAATGATCTCAAATTCTTGCCTCTTTTGCGGAATGCAACATGCTTTGCCCAAGGTCCTGTCCACCTGCCCTATTGCCCAAAATGTGTCCTCCCAAACACAAAAGACATGAAAACAAGACTCAATCTTGACCTAAAGGACACACAAAAAGAGCACGAAAAATAGGCTTGCCACACTCACACACACACTTTAAGCACACATTGTCCCTCAAGCGTGTAAATGCAATCTACCCAAAGAGACATAACAAAAGAGAAAGACGAAACGGACTCAACAGACCAAGCAAGTCAAAATGATAAACACTCTGGGCAAATGAATCATGCATGCATGCAAACAAGATAAAGAAATATTATGCCCTCAAGTGATTCAGGAAAAACATGTTGAGCAACGAGGGGGTTCCTTACCAAACACACTTCGCTCTGTGTACATGGGCTAAGTGTATTCGCTCGTATCCTCTGATCAGAGCGTTCACCATAGGCTTGTCTTCCTTTTTATGCCTCTGTCTCTAAAAAATATTGGTCTTAGGTTCTTATCCTTAGGTCTTATCAGGGTTGTAATGTGGCTTAAGCCACAGGTGGGAAAATTAATGGCTCTGGGCTAAGGTCAAATGAAATCCGCTCTGGGCACAACTATTCCTCCCTTTCTTACATCAGACTTTGCCCAATTCTTACGGGCCTAAGCACAAACAACTTGGACTCTATTTTTTTTCTTTTCTTTTCTAGTCCTTATTTTTTTTTTTTTTTTCATATAAGGGGCTCAATGAAATATGTGATTATAGGCATAACCCCTCTCCTTTTATTCCTATGACTTCCCTTTTCCTTTTGACTTCTTCTTTGCCCTAATTCATTTGACCGGGTAGGCTCGTTCATTTGGGCAAATTTAAGTGATTTTACAATTGAAACGAACAAGCTAAAAGGGGTTGTACAAGGGTTAGTACGTAGAGTTTGTCATTTGGGCATATGACTTAAGTGAAAGAAAATTTCTAAGTTATCTAAGTTCCATAGACCAACTCAATGAAGCTTTGACTAGAATGCAGGCAAGTTCTAGTTCTACTCAAAGTCAGAGGATAAACTGCACACAAAAATGAAATCATGTTTGGTTTAAACAGATATTGCATGATAAGATCAAACCTCACAGGATATATGTTCAACATTAGTAATCCCTCTTACTCACTATCTCTAGGCATGCTCAAATCATATATTCATATTCATAACACATAATTATCATGCCCAGAGTTCAAATCACGCATCATGCTACGTCAGACACGACACACAAAAAACAACAGAAAATGCTTCCCCACTCATACATTTTGCTTTGGGCAAAGTGAGTAAAAAATGATGCAGACCAAAACGAAAAGAAAATAAAAAAAAAACACATACATACATACAAACAATAATTGGCCTTCTCCACTCACACACTTTGCCTTAGGCAAAGTGTTAGGGCAAAGAGGACCAAAGACACAAAGCAAAAACAAAAGAAAAAAAGAAAAAGACTTAAGACACACAAAAAAAATAAGGGAGGAAACAAAAAGGGACACTAAGACGGGACACATGAATCTTATGTGGGCAAAGCAGGCGTTCTGGGCAGCATGAACCTCCATCGTTGTCCCTTGGTTTTTGCCTAAGATCTTTGACATGTCACCATTCTGGCCTGATGGATTTTGCTGAGCGGGTTTTGGGCAGAGAGCGTTGCAGTGTTGCTTTGACCAGAGGCTTCTGGTCTGATGGATTTGGCTGAGCGGGTTCTGGGCAGAGAGCGCTGCGATGTTGCTTTGACCGGAGGCTTCTAGGCTGACTCCACCATCCTCATACTGCCCTCTGGTCTCAGGCTTTGCCCTCGGGTCACAAGTCTCACCCTTCTCTCGACATTACTAGGCTCCAACAAAGAGAAAAGAAAAGACTATAGTCAAAATGAGAAAATAATTACTAGAAACTCAACACTCCGACAACGGCACCAATTTGACGGAGCCTTGTCGGGACTTACGCTTCCAATGGTGGTAAACTCCTCACGTCTTAACTAGTCCAAGTTAGCGTAGAAAAAAAAATAAAAACAAAACAAGATAAAACCACTAGAATCACAACTCTCGGCAACGACGCCAATTTGACGCAGATTAAGCCTTCTCGTTGTCAAAGTCTCTTCGCTCAAATAAATTTATAATTTCCTATGCCCACAGCTAAGTTCCGCCAGCGGTAAGTACAGGGTCGATCCCACGAGAAGTTGGTGTATTCTTATCTCTTATCACAATGTCACAATCAATTATTTTGGTCAGAGCGTTGGGGATAAAAGACTTTGCCTAGAGATGGGAAACTGAAATAAAACAAAGAAAATATTAAAAACAAAGATAACATGGTCTCGGCACAATCTCGTTAGGTTTGGGGAAAGACATCGCTCATAGGTTCAAGGAAATTCGTTGTGCCCATGTATAATTGGTTATAGGTCGTTTGATCAGTGAGTTGTGCCCCCATTGGTGTCACGTTCACGAACTCACCCAGCCCTCATCCATGCCCTTCATATTGGGTGGAAGTGTACACCCTTCCTCCCTCTGCCCTGGTAGATTCCCCGCATCAAACTATAGTTGTGCGGGTATGCCCAGAACGCATTACCGAACAACAGACCCAATTTTGATCATAGGCATGCCCAGAGGCATACTACCACCACCTGCATCAGCCGCATATATGGAGTAGGATTTCTCCAAGCTTTTTCCCATGTACTGCTTGTAACTTGACTTTGCCTAGAACGTCGTTTGCCAAATAAAGCAATTGGTTTGCCCAAGTTGTTTGGATTCTAGACTAATCCTTCGGGAACACACATGCACAACTACTTTGTCCAAATACGACCTCATAATTTCACATGCCCAATACATAACTCGATTTTGCTTAAACCAGGAAGGAAAACTTAACTAGACATAAATAAATAAATAAAGATAAAGGAACTAACAGAAAATAAAATACTTTTGATCTAACATTGAAGGTCAATACGAAAACCAATCTCTGCCCAAAACCAACTTTGGGCAGAGCAAATAAAAGCAAAAAAAATACAAACTAAACTAAGCCAGGGCCGAACCCAAACTACTCTAATGACTACATTGTGATGATTGTAAAGTGTACAAAATGAAAAAGATTATGGAGATGTTGCAACTCTTTTTCTGGGCGTAGTGGTGTGCATCTTTATATAGAGAATGGTAGTGGGCCTTGACCAGGTCCATACTGATTAGGGCTTCTAAGCGCTGCAGCTAAGGTTTCTGGGTACGACGGCTAGGGTTTCTGGGCCCAGCCAAATTGCTAAGATTTCTTTCTTTATGTGCTTAGCCCAATCATATATGCATTCCATACTTTGGTAAGTAAATCACACAGATCTCCCTATAAAAGGTAAGTCAATATCCTCATTATTATTTCCTTAATGTTGACGGGTGCGCGCTTTGCCCTTGTACGCCAGGTTTTGCCCCAAAGTCAACATCATATTTATGCTCAGTTTTTGCTCGACTTCTGACTTGCAGCTTTGCCCTTGAACACCATTTTTTTCTACTTTGCCCTTGAATGCCAGATTTTGCACCTACTTCGCCGCTTTGCCTTTGAACACAACTGTATTCCACACGGTACTTGGTCTGGGCAAAAGGAGTACGACCGTTGTGCTCATGAATGATCTCAAATTCTTGCCTCTTTTACGAAATACAGCCTGCTTTTCCTAAGTTCTTGTCCACCTGCCCTATTGCCCAAAATGTGTCCTCCGAAACACAAAAGACATGAAAACAAGACTTAATCTTGACCTAAACGACACACAAAAAGAGCACGAAAAGTGGGCTTGCCACACTCACACACTTTAAGCACGCATTGTCCTCAAGCGTGTAAATGCAATCTACCCAAAGAGACATAACAAAAGAGAAAGACGAAACGGACTCAACAGACCAAGCAAGTCAAAATGATAAACACTCTTGGCAAATGAATCATGCATGCATGCAAACAAGATAAAGAAATATTATGCCCTCAAGTGATTCAGGAAAAACATGTTGTGCAATGAGGGGGTTCCTTACCAAACACTCTTCGCTTTGTGTACATGAGCTAAGTGTATTCGCTCGTATCCTCTGATCAGAGCGTCCACCGTAGGCTTGCCTTCCATCTTACGCCTTTGCCTCTAGAAAATATTGGTCTTAGGTTCCTATCCTTAGGTCTTATCAGGGTTGTAATGCGGCTTGAGGCACAAGTGGGAAAATTAATGGCTCTTGGCTAAGGTCAAATGAATTCCGCTCTGGGCACAACTATTCATCCCTTTCTTACATTAGACTTTGCCCAATTCTTACGGGCCTAAGCACAAACAACTTGGACTCTATTTTTTTTTCTTTTCTTTTCTAGTCCTTATTTTTTTCCTTTTTTTCATATAAGGGGCTCAATGAAATATGTGATTATAGGCATAACCCCTCTCCTTTTATTCCTACGACTTTCCTTTTTCCCTTTGACTTCTTCTTTGCCCTAATTCATTTGACCGGGTAGGCTCATTCATTAGGGCAAATTTAAGTGATTTTTCAATTGAAACGAACAAGCTCAAAGGGGTTGTACAAGGGTTAGTATGTAGAGTTTGTCATTTGGGCATATGACTTAAGTGAAAGAAAATTCCTAAGTCATCTGACTCATCCAAAAACACCTAGTGGATGGACTCGAATTTATACGAGGTCGTCCTAGGGCGGTAAGGTGACTCAAGTCGTCTCTCAAGGAAGGCTTAGCAGGGCTTCGATCGTGCTACTCACAGGAAACAGGAAATAAACCTAAACACTCTAATCGGGTAGTTGGGTCTGACACTCTCTCTTTAAATCTAGGCGTAATTAAATAAAGCTTGTAAAATTATCTAATGCAGAATCAACAGAAAGCATATAAATCTATCTAGGCGAAAAATAGAAAGCAGATTAAGAACACAGGGAACTAATAAACCTAGGGTTCTAACTAGCAATCTAGAAAGCAATAGCTAATTCAACAATCATAAACAACGATTATCTAGGCAAGATAAAAGAATAAACATTTAATCAATTGAATACTAAGCATGAATAATCTAAGCAATGGAAATAAACTAGCATTCATTCATATAGAAAACATAAATTGAGTTCTTACATAAGCGTACGATCCGGAAATCCAATCCAACGGAATGCAAAATAACATTAACTTTAATCCAACGAATCAAAAGATGTTTATGATGTTTCTAACTACTCTAAAACTAAGGGAAAACAAGGGAAAATCGCCTAGGAGGCTGCTGGGGTCGAGAATACCTCCAAAAACCCTAAAAATCGACTTTAAAATGGAAAAACGTAACTGCCGCCCAGTGACGGCGGCCGCCGTCTATGCCTTTCGCAGACTGCAATGCGCAGCGTTTTTGTTTTGGTCCGTTCTCCCTCGTTTCAAGTCGGATTTTGGATCCGTTTTCGCCTACGAACTTGTATCGAGACGAACTTCGATTCTTCTTGAGACCAATCAACTAAATTCTGACTTTATTTTTTGTCCACATATCAATCAATTTGAGCATAAAATCCTGAGACAACAAAATTAGCACAAAAGCTCAAATCAATCAACTCTTGAGTGAAAGATACCAAAATAAAAGTCAAAATAAGTCGTAAACACCCATAAATTCATCACAAAATAGGGCTAAACAACCCCCCCACACTTAAATCCTTGCTTGTCCTCAAGCAACAGTCACAACATCAAATGGAAATCCACAAGCGATTCTACTCACCAAGCCAAAACACCAACCAATCCAAGTCTTCCAAGATATCAATGTCCCCAATCAGGTGTTCAAAGTTAAGGTTTATAATGCAACAACAAGGTGATACAACTCAATCCGATCAGACCCAATTCTCCGCTAGGGGTGAATTTCCTAATGCAATTTCCTTTATAATCATATCTCGTTCCTTTTTCACATTCTTTCATTTTTTTTTTCACATTTCACTTCTTTTTTTTTTGGTCAAGTTATTTTCGCTCTTAATAGATGGGCCGTAATTCACGAGATTGACACTTTTGGAGGTGATCCAAAATATTCTCGCGTGGTTTCCCATGCTCATAATGATGCCATTAGAGGAGCAGAGACCCAGAGCTATCAAAAACTCAACAACCAACCAAACATTTCAACTCAGAGAAAGATATTAGGAAATTGCAATGAAAACACTCCCCCTAGCCTCTATCGGACAAATCACATCAAGAGTTGCTCATCAGGGTGTTGCATCCAAACATTAAACTACTTACACCAAATTGGGAACAACTCAATCACAAAGAACAAAGACAACAAACCACTCAAAACACAAACCAGAATCGCTAGTGAACCACCATCAACATGCGAGGTGCACTAAAAAACAAACAAGAAATCAAGCCAAGGCGACCATTCGCCCCACACAAGAAAGCCCAAGAACACAGCAAGAAGACACCCACAGGATTCACAACTACCAACAAACACCCCCCCCACACACTTAAACTCTGGCACTGTCCTCAGTGCAAACAAAAAGAGGGGTGAAGGAGAAAACTTCCCTAAATACTGATCCAGTGGTGAGTCTGTAGTGTCCCACGATGTCTGCCTCTCTCTCATCCAAAGAACAAGCAGTCTCCAACACAACAACCTGCACCAAACAACAGATGCAACAAAACACAACACAAACAAAACGACAGAAAAACGAAACCAGAAAAAGCAAGAAAACATGGGTTGCCTCCCATGCAACGCTAGTTTTTAAGTCGCCAGCCCGACTAAGAAGGTCCCTTAACCAAAATCCGATTGAAGCTCCAGTTGCCTTAACGCCCTTGTAAACTCATCTTCTTGAATTGCAGCTGCGGGTCCTCCAAATGAGTGCTCCATGCTCATATCCTGGGATGGCCCTCTATCCACACATCCAACGAAATTTAGTGACCCAACCTCATCCAGCTTCTCTTCCAGTAGCAAGGCACACAGAAGGCCTTGCTCTTTATCATCTTCCTCTTGTAGCTTATCCAGGAATTCTCTCTCAATCTCACTTTCATCTTGCAAGTTAGCAAGAAATTCTTCCACGATCTCGTCCTCTTCCTGTAGCTTATTAAGGAAGTCCTGCACAATACAATCCTCATCCAAAGCATCAAATGTTTCAACATAAGAGCAGATTTGAATTAAGGGAGTGGGGGTAGTAGGTTTTTTATCAAAAACTGAGAATGTTACCGCTCTACCTGCCCCTACCATACTTACAGTTCCCGTACCCACATCGATGCGAGTATGGGTGGTAGCCATAAAGGGTCGGCCAAGTAGCACTAGATGCCCATTCTCGCCTCTAATCCCTTTTTCCACATCCAGGACAACAAAATCAGCCAAGATCCTAATCCCCCTCACAACCACCTCAACATCCTCAACAAGACCTCGTGGGCTGCTAATGGAGCCGTCAGCTAGCTCTATCTTAATATTCGTGCATTTCAGCTCTTTATTACCCAATTTCTCAAAAATATCAAGTGGCATCAAATTGACTGCCGCGCCCAGATTAAGCATTCCAAAAACCTTTTCAACCCCACCTAAGCTAATATAAAAAATAAAGCTACCTGGATCTCCTTGCTTGGGTGGTGGTTGGTCTGGTGCAACAGTGACAGGTGGCAGTGGCTCACTGGGGCATTGGGTAGCCTTGATTGCTTCCACTGTTTTGGTTCTCCATTTTCCCATGGTTATTGGGGCATTTTCCTTGACTACCGCTACGGCATGAGCTTGATGCGGTTGTTTGCCCTGGTTTGGGAACTTCCCAGTTGGCTGTTCTTGCTGCTGCTGATTCAAGGCTCCTGTTAGTTGCCCCACTGTAGTCTCGAGGCGCTTGATGGTAGCACTCTGAGCCTCCATCGCCTGTTTGCTAGCTTGCATGAAAGCTTGCATCTGATCCTCAAATAAGGGGCCTGGAGGTTGGTGCTGCTGAGGTGGGTAGAACTGCTGCTGGTTCTGATAACCCATAGGCTGCTGGAATTGACAGTATTGAGAACTCTGCCCGTGTCCTTGCATGTGACCCTGGAGTTGCCTACTCGAATACCCTTGTGCAGCAAAGACTTCTACTCCTCTGTCATAAGTACGCTCGCCCATCCTATGGCACTCGTTGGCTCCATGGCCATACTCCCCACATATGCCACAACCTTCTGCTGGTGGCGCGTGAGCGGGTGGAGCCTCCACCTGGTTCATCCTGAGGTGCTGTACTTGCCTCATCAAGTTCGCTACTTGCTTCTGAAGCTCATTGTTTGGATCTGCTGCATTAGCTTCAACCCTCCTTCCTCTTACCGACTTTTGTTGGGAACTCGCGGCAAGTGTGTTGAAGATCTCCTTGGGTTCATCAGCTGTCTTCCGGGCAATGTTGCCTCCTGCCGTGCTATCCACCATAAATTGAGAAGTCTGCAGCAACCCGTCATAAAAGAGTTGCATCAACATCACTGGGGTTAACTGATGCTGCGGGCACTGGCGGAGGAGTTCCTGGAATCTCTCCCAAGCCTCATGAAGTGGCTCGTCGGCTCCTTGAACAAAGTTCATGATTTGAGTTCTAATCTCTTGTGTCTTGTGATTTGGGTAGAACTTCAACATAAACTTCTCACAGGCCTCTTCCCAAGTAGTGATAGAACTAGGCGGTAAGGAGAGAAGCCAAGTCCTTGCCCGATCCTTAAGTGCATACTGGAAACATTTAAGCTTCAGCTGATCTTCTGTGATCTCCAACAGTGGAAAAATTTGCACTTGGGTGCAGAAGTCTCGGATAAACTGTAGGGCATCTTCATTTGGCAGCCCATAGAAGAGGGGGAGCAGACTTGAATCATTGGGCTTCAGGTTGTAATTCCTGACTGCAGTGGGGAGCACAATAGCTGAGTTCGTGGCCTCTATGACAGGCCGGGTAAAATCCCCCATGTACTGCAAATTTCTTCCTGCCATTTTCTCAACTCCAAAGCTAGACAAAAGAGACTCGGTACCCTCTCCTAGGCTTCAAGCACCTCACGTGCACGGCGAGTGTTGTCAAGTAGAATGCCAAATTCCTGTTAAGACTTTAACACCCTAGCAACACAACACTCAAAAAAATAGATCAAACGCACCGGTGGGAGAAAGAAAATAACCGAGCAAAAAAAAAAATAATAAACACAGAAAACAAAGTAGCACAACCAAACGCCTAAAGCCTTCCCCGGCAACGGCGCCAAAATTTGACTCATCCAAAAACACCTATTGGATGGACTCGAATTTATACGAGGTCGTCCTAGGGCGGTAAGGTGACTCAAGTCGTCTCTCAAGGAAGGCTTAGCAGGGCTTCGATCGTGCTACTCACAGGAAACAGGAAATAAACCTAAACACTCTAATCGGGTAGTTGGGTCTGACACTCTCTCTTTAAATCTAGGCGTAATTAAATAAAGCTTGTAAAATTATCTAATGCAGAATCAACAGAAAGCATATAAATCTATCTAGGCGAAAAATAGGAAGCAGATTAAGAACGCAGGGAACTAATAAACCTAGGGTTCTAACTAGCAATCTAGAAAGCAATAGCTAATTCAACAATCATAAACAACGATTATCTAGGCAAGATAAAAGAATAAACATTTAATCAATTGAATACTAAGCATCAATAATCTAAGCAATGGAAATAAACTAGCATTCATTCATATAGAAAACATAAATTGAGTTCTTACATAAGCGTACGATCCGGAAATCCAATCCAACGGAATGCAAAATAACATTAACTTTAATCCAATGAATCAAAAGATGTTTATGATGTTTCTAACTACTCTAAAACTAAGGGAAAACAAGGGAAAATCGCCTAGGAGACTGCTGGGGTCGAGAATACCTCCAAAAACCCTAAAAATCGACTTTAAAATGGAAAAACGTAACTGCCGCCCAGTGACGGCGGCCGCCGTACGGACGGCGGCGCCGTGGACGGCGCCCGCCGTGATACGGCGCCGCCGTCTATGCCTTTCGCAGACTACAATGCGCAGCATTTTTATTTTGGTCCGTTCTCCCTCGTTTCAAGTCGGATTTTGGATCCGTTTTCGCCTACGAACTTGTATCGAGACAAACTTCAATTCTTCTTGAGACCAATCAACTAAATTCTGACTTTATTTTTTGTCCACATATCAATCAATTTGAGCATAAAATCCTGAGACAACAAAATTAGCACAAAAGCTCAAATCAATCAACTCTTGAGTGAAAGAGACCAAAATAAAAGTCAAAATAAGTCGTAAACACCCACAAATTCATCACAAAATAGGGCTAAACATCATCTAAGTTCCATAGACCAACTCAATAAAGCTTTGACTAGAATGCAGGCAAGTTCTAGTTCTACTCAAAGTCAGAGGATAAAATGCACACAAAAATAAAATCATGTTTAGTTTAAACAGATATTGCATGATAAGCTCAAACCTCACAGGATATATGTTCAACATTAGTAATTCCACTTACTATCTCTAGGCATGCTCAAATCAAATATTCATATTCATAACACATAATTATCATGCCCAGAGTTCAAATCACGCATCATGCTACGTCAGACTTGACACACAAAAAACAACAAAAAATGCCTCCCCACTCATACATTTTTCTTTGGGCAAAGTGAGTCAAAAAGGATGCAAACCAAAACGAAAAGAAAACAAAAAAAAACACATACATGCATACAAACAATAATTGGCCTTCTCCACTCACACACTTTGCCTTAGGCAAAGTGTTAGGGCAAAGAGGACCAAAGACACAAAGCAAAAACAAAAAAAGAAAAAGACTCAAGACACACACAAAAAAATAAGGGATGAAACAAAAAGGGACACTAAGACGGGACACATGAATCTTATGTGGGCAAAGCAGGCGTTCTGGGCAGCATGAACTTCCATCGTTGTCCCTTGGCTTTTGCCTAAGATCTTTAAGATGTCATCATTCTGGCCTGATGGATTTTGCTGAGCGGGTTTTGGGCAGAGAGCGTTGCAGTGTTGCTTTGACCAGAGGCTTCTGGTCTGATGGATTTGGCTGAGCGGGTTCTGGGTAGAGAGCGCTGCGATGTTGCTTTGACCGGAGGCTTCTAGGCTGACTCCACCGTCCTCATATTACCCTCTGGTCTCAGGCTTTGCCCTCGGGTCACAAGTCTCACCCTTCTCTCGACATTACTTGTCATGTTAGGCTCCAACAAAGAGAAAAGAAAAGACTATAGTCAAAATGAGAAAATAATTACTAGAAACTCAACACTCCGACAACAGCACCAATTTGACGGAGCCTTGTCGGGACTTACGCTTCCAATGGTGGTAACCTTCTCACGTCTTAACTAGTCCAAGTTAGCCTAGAAAAAAAATAAAAACAAAACAAGATAAAACCACTAGAATCACAACTCCCGACAACGACGCCGATTTGACGCAGATTAAGCCTTCTCGTTGTCAAAGTCTCTCCGCGCAAATAAATTTATAATTTCCTATGCCCACAGCTAAGTTCCGCCAGTGGTAAGTACATGGTCGGTCCCACGAGGAGTTGGTGTATTCTTATCTCTTGTCACAATGTCACAATCAATTACTTTAGTCAGAGCGTTGGGGACAAAAGACTTCGCCCAGAGATGGAAAACTGAAATAAAATAAAGAAAATATTAAAAACAAAGATAACATGGTCTCAGCACAATCTCGTTTGGCTTGGGCAAAGACATCGCTCATAGGTTCAAGGAAATTCGTTGTGCCCATGTATCATAGTTATGGGCCGTTTGATCAGTGAGTTGTGCCCCCATTGGTGTAACGTTCACGAACTCACCCAGCCCTCATCCACGCCCTTCATGTTAGGTGGAAGTGTACACCCTTCCTCCATCTACCTTGGTAGATTCCCCGCATAAAACTGTAGTTGTGCGAGTTTTCCCAGAACGCATTACCGAACAACAGACCAAATTAGTCATAGGCATGCCCAGAGACATACTACCACCGCCCGTAGGGGTGTAAAATCGGGTTGCGGGTATTGGGTATACACTCACCTGCCCTGATACCTGCATAATTAAAGAGGAGGGTCAGGTACGGGTATTGTATTCCCAAAAATTTCGAGTAGCGGGTACCCCGAGGGTACCCGCATACCTGCAAGTAATTTTCAATTAAATTATTTTTAGGAAATAGGAATTGAGTTAACACCCTAGTCCTAACTCGTCTATCTCTCGACTCTCACTTCTCAGACACAGAACTCTCAACTCCCACTTCTCACTTCTCTTCGCCTTACCACTGCCACTTCGGACTTCGGCCGTCCGCCATACGCCTCTCCCGTCGCTTGTCGCCACCTCTATCAGAAATTGACGTCCCCCTATCCGATTTGACGATTTCTTCCGTCGACGCTCGACGCTTGCCTCTACTGTTCAACTAACGCGTCGCGCTGTCGCCACTGCCCGACTCTTTCCGTTGCCGGTCGAATTTAGGTATTTACCCGATTAGGATTAGCGGATTATGATTTTGAAACGATCATCTAGCAAGTGGAATGGATTTTGCCATTTGGATAGTATTAAATTTTATTTTGAAACTACCTCTACTATTACTTTATTAGTGACTTTGTTGGTGTTAGATTGTTGATTGATCTTCGATTGAGCGTCTGAACTTAAATTTTGATTGTTGTACTTGTTTGTCAGCTGTTTTATTATTATTTATTTGTCATAGGTTTTATGGATAATCGATGAAGTAGAAAGGATATTTTCAAAAAAAAATTGTGAAATGAGGGACAAAATACCCGCGTGTAAAGAGGGTACCAGCAAATTGCGGGACAAAAATACCCTCCAGCGGGACAAAATACACGCAAAATTAAAATTCACCAAAAAATTATGGGAAATGAGGGTACCCTCATACCCGCAGCAGCAGTGCTGGCAGGACGGGTGAGGATAGGGTATTTTGTCATTTTGTCCCGCGGGTACCCGATTTTACACCCCTAACCGCCCCCATCAGCCGCACTATATGGACCAGGATTTCTCCAAGCTTTTGTCCATGTACTTCTTGTAACTTGACTTTGTCTAGAACGTCATCGGCCAAATAAAGCTTCGGGTTTGCCCAAGTTGTTTGGATTCGGGCCTAATGCTTCGGGAACACACATGCACAACTACTTTGCCCAGATACGACCTCACAATTTCACATGCCCAATATATAACTCGATTTTGCCCAAACCAGGAAGGAAACCTTAACTAGACATAAATAAATAAACAAAAGCAAAGGAACTAATAGAAAATAAAATATTTTGATTTAACATTGAAGGTCAATACAAAAACCAATCTCTACCCAAAACTAACTTTGGGCAGAGCAAATAAAAACAAGAAAAATACAAACTAAACTAAGCCATGGCTACCCAAACTACTCTAATGACTACATTGTGATGATTGTAAAGTGTACAAAATGATAAAGATAATGGAGATGTTGCAGCTCTTTTTTTGGGCGTAGAAGTGTGCATCCTTATATAGAGAATGGTAGTGGGCCTTGGGCCAGGTCCATGCAGATTAGGGCTTTTGGGCGCAGTAGCTAGGGTTTTTGGGCACGGCGGCTAGGGTTTCTGGGCGTAGCCAAATTGTTGAGATTTATTTCCTTATGTGCTTAGCCCATTCAGATATACATCCCATACTTTGGCAAGTAAATCACACTGATCTCCCTATAAAAGGTAAATCAATATCCGCATTATTCTTTCCTTATATTGATGGGTACGCGCTTTGCTATTGTACGCCAGGTTTTGCCCCAAAGTGAACATCATATTTTTGCTCCAGTTTTTGCTTGACCTCTGACTTGCGGCTTTGCCCTTGAACACCAATTTTTTCCGCTTTGCCCTTGAATGCCAGATTTTGCTCATGCCCGCCACTTTGCCGTTGAACACAACTGGATTCCGCACAGTACTTGGTCTGGACAAAAGGAGTACGACTGTTGTGCCCATGAATGATCTCAAATTCTTACCTCTTTTACGGAATGCAGCCTGCTTTGCCCAAGATCCTGTCCACTTGCCCTATTGCCCAAAATGTGTCCTCCTAAACACAAAACACACAAAAACAAGACTCGATCTAGACCTAAACGACATACAAAAATTGCACGAAAAATGGACTTGTCAATTTTTCACTGCCAGCAGTTTTGAATATCTCTTAATGGGAATTTATTCGTGTCATGCTCCCCATGGGTGGACTGTGTTTATAAACAGGATTGTCACACCATCCATAACATAGACCAGAATACCACGAAAATTCTCTAGAAATTCTGCATATAAGCATTCTCTCTATACTCATATAGTCTAAAGCTTTGTTCTCGCCTCGTTCCAGTTCGCCGGAGCTCGTTGATCTACGGTGCTGCTACCCACGAGACGAAGCCGTTTTATCTTTGGAGACGACACGACAAACCGTGAGCACTATCAGGGCGTATCTCGTCTTGCGGATAGAGGATTCTCCTCGACTCGACTCCATTTTTCTACGGGTTTCATTCTTGTATTCTCAATATTGTTTAGTTCATTGTAATTTTTGATCCTCTACATTTTTGTCGCATTGTTATATGCCCGCAAGCTTTATTTTCCAACAGTAACTTATATGCATTTCCTCAAGTAACTTCCTCTATAATCTATTCAACAATAACAATACCACATTATCAAGGGAGATCTAAACATCTAATCCAAAAGCTCATTAACATAAATAAGCCACAATGTACAACAATAGAATAATATCTCTCAACATGATTCAACAACAAATCTAATTTCACTTATAATTTAACTCCAGTCCACTCATTTATCTTACAAAGTTGAGAGAATACAAACAGAGTAATAAACTCTAACCACGATGTCGCAGCGGAGCAGACGTGGTGAAGTTAAGAGCTACCTTGAGAGCGGCTAAGCAGGTACAGTCTAGTGCAAGCAATGGCGGAGTTGACGCAACAATGGAGGAGTTTACGCAAAAATGGTGGAGACATTTGTTGTGGTAGAAGAAAAGTTAATTTTTGCGCTAAAATATAGAGAAAAAAATATGAATTTTTTGGTTTATATACGAACAAATCACAAATATGATCCAATCTATCTAATTAGTATACTTATTTATTAGGGTAATTACCTGTAAATCCATAACGTTTCCCCCGAATGGTTTTAGCTCCTAATTTAAAAAGTCTACTTTTAAATACACAACCTTTTGTTTTTGCCTCAAATTTATCTGGTGACCGATTTTTTCTTACGCCGGCGCTGAAAATGACACAGTGGCAGCCGAAATTGACACGGTGGCAGTCGAAATTCTCCACTTGGCACATTTATGACATGTGGAAAAAAAATCCATATCATCATCTTCCCAAACCTCCCCCACTCCCAAACCCTAATTTTCCATCCCCCCACCCCTTGCCGCCACCACACATCCGCGCCCACCGCCCCCTGCCACCGCCGGCCCTTGTCTGCCCTCCCCCCTCTCGGGTCAAACTGAGGACGTCTTCTGGGACCTCAAAAATCGCCAGATTCAACAGCGAAACTGAGCTGATTCAAAATCGCCAAATTCTGGTTCGCAATAGAGCTCGTCTGCTCGCGAACAGAGCCCGCCTGCTATGATACTCGGCCGAACCACTGCAGCTGCCGTCGTCGTATTCCACCGCACCACCACCAAAAACTCACTTTTCGCTAAAATACCACGAAAATCAGGTCCAAAGTCATCCATGAATTGCAGGCAACGCTTCTAGAATACCTTCATACAAATCAAGAGAGGTGAGAACGAACGAAAGGGGTAGCGCCCTCGGCTGGGCACGTCCTCGCCGGAAGTCGGAGGCTGTTGCGGCAGATTTGAAAAGGAGAAAACTTTTAGGGCTCGTTTTGGTGTGGGGGTTCGGTGGAAGACAAAGATAGCAGAGAGGATCTCCGGCGCGAGACGGAAACCCACGCTGGAGGAGAGGTGTCGGCGGTGGTGAAGGCATGGGGCGGTGCCCGCGGCGGGTGGGGGGGAAGGGGGGAAGAAGACGATGGGGTGGGGGGGTATTTTGTTTTTTGTTTTTAATTTTATTTCACATGTCATAAATATGCTTAAGTGTCAATTCCGGCTGCCACCGTGTCAATTTTGGCTGCCGCCGTGTCATTTTCAGTGCCGGCGTAAGAAAAAATCGGTCACCGAATAAATTTGAGACAAAAGCAAAAGGTTATGTATTTAAAAGTAGAGTTTCTTAATTAAGAGCAAAAACCAATTCGGATGAAACGTTATGAATTTACAGGCAATTACCCTTTATTTATTTATAATTATAATTATAATTATAAAATTATTAAAAATATCCATCGATTTTTTTAAAATTTCAGAGAGGCCCATGGGCCCCCTAGCTCTCTCTCTCTATATATATATATATATATATATATATTGTTGAGATCAAGTAGATCTTAGTAATGTAATTATGCATGTTTTTTTATAATGCCTCATATATACATCACAAAATCTTCTGTACACCCGGGTTGATCTATACGGCCAAATCCCAACTCGCATGCTAATTCAAACCCGTATCATGATCCAAATCGTGTAAATGACACTGCTTATAATTGACAATATTCAATTATATAAATGACATTGTAACATTTTAAAATGTTATAGTGTCATTTTCAATCTTATAGTGTTATTTAAAATATTATAGTGTCAATTAGAAGAAGTGTTATTTATATTTCTGAATAGTGTCAATTATGCACAGTGTCATTTGTATAAAAGAATAATGTCAATCACAGACACTGTCATTTGTATAACCGAATAATGTCATTTACACGATTTGAGTCAGGATGCGGGTCAGGAACTGGATACAGGTCAATTCAGGTGTACGGTACACCTGGGTGTACTCAAGACCACCTCTATATACATATATTATTGTGTTTTTGAGTTCATGCATTTTTTGCACTTTTAAATTAATTTATATATGTGCTTATACATATTATTATTATTATTATTATTATTATTATTATTATTATTATTATTATTATTATTATTATTTTAGGGTGTGTTTTTTTGTTGTAAAATTTTGATGAGAAAATAAGAGATAAAATCAATCTTTCCCTTCTTTGCCTTTATTTTTTACAAAAATGAATTTTTAGCATTTCTCATTCTTCTTTTTTACTTATGATAAAGTCACAAGTAATAATAAGGTGTGATAAAAAATGAAGAAAAGAAAAGATGAATGGTATGATAAATTTACTAGTAGCAATAAAACACAAGCTTGTTTTGATTTGATTGTGAGAGCAGTAAAGTTGAATCCCAGTCCCAAGTAAGAAGTTGGGCTGCGAGCCCATGAACCCAACTCGGCAGCGTCAGATTATATATATAAACCCTTTACAAAACCAGAAACATAAAAGATCCCTCTCTCGTCTCTTCCCTTCCCTCCAATTCTCCTTCCAAACCCTCCCAAAACCAAAATCATCACAATGGGGAAAGACGAGGACGAAATGCGGGGCGAAATCGAGGAGCGCCTCATCAACGAGGAGTACAAGATTTGGAAGAAGAACACCCCCTTTCTCTACGATCTGGTAATCACCCACGCCCTCGAGTGGCCCTCCCTCACCGTCGAGTGGCTGCCCGACCGCCTCGAGCCTCCCGGTAAGGATTACTCCGTCCAGAAGATGATCCTCGGCACCCACACCTCCGAGAATGAGCCCAATTACTTGATGCTCGCGCAGGCTCAGCTCCCCCTCGAGGACGCCGAGAATGATGCTCGCCAGTACGACGACGAGCGCTCCGAATTCGGCGGCTTCGGCTGCGCTAATGGCAAGGTGCCTTCGGTTTTCTCTTTTCTCTACCTTAATTGTTTTTCTGCACTCGGTGTCATCTTGTACTTTCTGCTCCGGGAGCTGTAAGTTACCTCTTTTGAGGACTGTGTAACTGCACAGATTTTTGTTTTAAGTCCAATTTAAGAATTTGTTTCTTGTTAATAACCTGATTTCTCTGTTTCCATGTTGTTCATAAGTCTGAAGATCTCAACTTTATCACTGCAATTACTCGAGAGAATAGAATTAGATTGTAATCTTAGATGTTTATATAAATTCTGCATTTATTAGCAAATCTTTCCGCAACAAGCTTCTAAGAAATTCCTGGTGGGGGCTATATTTTCTACATTTTGAGTTTGAGATTTCGAAAAAGACATTTTTCTTTTTTGATTTGGTGATGGGGTTATTGTATAATAATTCACACAAAATACTGATAATTTGGTGATTTTTTTTAATAAAAAAAAAATTCTGTTTTTTGGTGGGGGCTTAAGCCCCCCCCCCCTGCTCCTCATGGGTCCGCCGCTGCTCGTATATATGGCATACATGAAAGTTACTAAATTGAACTCCAAACCCTTAATGGTTTTTCATGGTTAATGATAGAGATTGAATGCTGAAGCAGGATACATTAGATATGCGATAATCTACAGCATTTTGGAAACTAATTTACTGTGTGTTTGACATTTTGGCTACATGCTTTTGTTATGCCTTTTTTACTTGTGAAGTTAAGCCTTTTGTTGATTGTGGTACACGACATGTAATTGCTTGCAGGTGCAAATTATCCAGCAAATTAATCATGATGGGGAGGTGAATCGTGCTCGCTATATGCCTCAAAACCCGTTTATTATTGCCACTAAGACTGTCAGTGCAGAAGTTTATGTCTTCGATTATAGCAAGCATCCATCTAAACCTCCCTTGGATGGTGCGTGCAACCCTGATTTGAGGCTCAGGGGCCATAGTACAGAAGGATATGGTTTATCATGGAGCCAGTTCAAGCAGGGTCATTTGTTGAGTGGTTCAGATGATGCCCAAATATGTTTATGGGATATAAATGCGACTCCAAAGAATAAGGCTTTAGATGCCATGCAAATTTTTAAGGTAAATAAAAAATATCAGGGAAGGATTGCTTCATTATTTTGTTGTTCAAAAGTTTTGTTTTCCTGCATGGCATGACTTCATTAACACGAAGCTACTATATGTAATGAGATCAGATTCATGAAGGTGTTGTTGAAGATGTAGCATGGCATCTGAGGCATGAATACTTGTTTGGATCTGTTGGAGACGATCAGTATTTGCATGTATGGGATCTCCGTAATCCATCAATGAGCAAGCCTGTACAATCTGTAGTTGCTCATCAGAGTGAGGTAGGTGCCATCTTTGGTACTCTTTAACTGGGCAAAGAAAATTACCATTTTTAACATTAAAATGTTGATCTTTTAGATGCTCACTCGTAACAGACATCATATTCTTTTTCTTAAAGAGATAGGGTTTATGTGAATTTGAAGTTTTGAACTATTTAAAGGGTTGTTTAGTTGAGAGGGAAACCTTTGTCACAATTTGCAAGTTTAAGATTGTGATCTATGATTTAGTTCGCAGATATAATTAACCAGAAGAATCTTTATTTCATTTTCTTTCCTGGTCTAGATTATTCTCCAACTAAAAATTCATCTACATATTTAGGATGCACTCTGCAAATTTACCCGATTCAGGAATCTAATTTTTATTGTGAGAAAAAGATATGTTATTTTTTCGGGTTAATTGCTAAAACAATCACTAACTTTGACCTTATTTGGGTTTTATGCATGCTTTATAAATTGTTTCAATAATGACATTATTTTCAATTGTAGCAAAATAGACACTCCCAAAAAAATTCTGTAACTGAAAAAAGGCTTAGGCATTTTTTATTTCATGTTGGTAGGAAATTTGACTAAGAAACTACCGTAGTGCTGGAAAAAATCAAGCTAAGTCATTTTTTCAGTTGTTGGGAAAATTTAGGACATTGCCTATTTTTATACAAATCGGAAAGTGGTCTCATTATTGTGTCTAAAACTGAAATCGAGTCAAAGTTGGTGAATTTTTTGGTAATTAATCCTTTTTCCCCGAAGTAGAACCTGCACTACTAGCAATTGATTATCCTAATATTACTTCTGCCTAGAATACAATTCTACATGCTTATGGTGCATTGTGAGACTAACTTGAAAGTGCTTTTGGATTATTTTGCATGGAATTTAAATATACTATTTATCTTGCTTGCATTATATATTCATTAATGGGGATGCACACATGTAGTGCCCTTCGCTTCAGATTCTCCCATAATTGTGTGCACTTTGTAGGTAAACTGTTTAGCCTTCAATCCATTTAACGAGTGGGTTTTAGCAACCGGATCTACTGACAAGACTGTTAAATTATTTGATATGCGAAAGCTTTCTACTGCCCTCCACACCTTTGATTGCCACAAGTAAGCAGTTGTTCTTACTTTTTGTACACCCTCGTTTATCGCTGTGCTTGCAGAGATTTCTTCAAGGGATTTGGTGAACCTATCTCATTTAATTGAATCTTCTCAACTGTAACAGGGAGGAGGTTTTCCAGGTCGGATGGAATCCAAAAAATGAGACCATCTTAGCTTCGTGTTGTCTTGGTAGGAGATTAATGGTCTGGGATCTTAGCAGGTAACTCATGATTTCATGATCATCAATTCATACTATTCCATATCTTGAAATGGTAATTTTGCTTCAAGATTGATTTGTTACAGTTCAACTCATTTAAATTTTTCATCACAATAAGTGCCAACTAAAGCTTGTCGTTATATTGTGGTCCGTTGCTTCATGATGTCCCACGACCTTTTTGGTTTCAAGATCTCCGACTAAGTAGCTTAAATCTATCGTGAATATCATTTACCTTTTCAGCCCCAACCACCATAACACCATTGCTTAACGGGGTTCAAATGCCTGCTCTATTTTGTGCTAACTATTTGCTTTGGCGGCTTTGAGTGCGTGTTCTCTTCGATGGAAAGTGTGAAATTTTTCCACCCTCTCCACATGTCCTATGGGATGGATAATTTTCTCCGGACAGGATAGATGTTTTTTTTTTCCTCATGTTTTTCCACCCTAAAGAGCATGGGATAAAAAAAGGCGGGGATCATTAAAATGTTGGTGAAAATCTCCATCTTTCCTATCCCTCCTCTTCTTACGATAAATTTGCAGACAAAGAGAATGCACCCAAACAAAATGGAGAGTTACAAGTATTCATACCTTCTTTAACTGTGTGAGTGGTGACAGGATTGACGAAGAACAAACAACAGAGGATGCGGAGGATGGGCCGCCAGAGCTATTGTTCATTCACGGCGGCCATACGAGCAAGATATCGGACTTTTCATGGAACCCTTGTGAGGATTGGGTAGTAGCGAGTGTGGCCGAAGATAACATACTACAAATTTGGCAGATGGCAGAGAACATCTACCACGACGAAGATGATCTGCCTGGAGAAGATTCTACCAAGCCTTCCTAGTTCACAAATAACCCATGCATGTACTACTATCTTCTGGTAATTCATTCGGCCTCTCTCTCTCTCTCTCTCTTCTTTTCTCATGTATCATTAACTTTGAATATTTAACTTACTACTCCATATTAAACTAATTTCGATCATGCTGATTGTTTATTTGTATTCAGTAATGGAATTATTTATAAATCAGATGCGATCTTTCTCCTACCTTTTATTGTGTCTCACTAATAATTTCATTATTTTATAACTATTTACTACCCAAAAAAATAATAATAATATTGTATAATGAATCCACATTAATCTGTCATTAAAAAATAGAGTTTAAACATATTATATATTCTAGTTCTGAATTAATTAACTCTAATAATTAATTATTGATTCAAAATTTGAAAAAATGAATATAAATATATAATTGGAGAAGTACCAAATAGTCCCCTATCATATAACCTTCTAACATATTTACCTCCTTATATTTTGATTTTTGGCTGTTAGTCCCTCAATATCTCATAAGGAGTGCAAAATCCCCCTATTTCTAACTAATACTTCACTTCGTCCAATATTTTTTATTTTTTATATTTTATTTCCAAGTGGGTTCCACTCTACGGATATAAACTATCAATTGAGGGATAAGAAGAGCAAAATACGTATAAGATCTCGGTTTTTAAAGTTTCAATTGAAAGATTATATTTTTACTGGTAGCCATTATGTAAGCAAATATTTTATAACTCATGATTGAATATACGAAATAACACACTTGAATCTTGAAATATCAACTGGTCAAATTATTAGCATTCATATTTATCAAATGCATGTAGAAATAAATTAAAGAAAATAAAAATAAAGATTTTCTTCTTTGACATAGCAAAATTCAATGAAACCCGATGGAAAAAAAATAGAACTAAATGAAGCAATAAAAAACGAAAGCACGAAACTTGTCTTCTACAAAGTTGGAGACAATAATTTTGAGATTATATCAAATAAAATGAAAGTTCAGTAAATATACCAAATAAAGAAAGTTCGTTCTTTTTAATACATTGATAAATAGAGTGCGACCTGCTTATATATATATATATATATATATATATATATATATATATATAACAACTAGGCAAGGTACCTCCCAGTATGGAGCCAACGTCGGTCGGTCGGTCGTTGTCAGCTTGGAGATTTCTTTTACTTTATAAGTCTCCGCTAGAGTAACCGGCAGCAGGTTTTACGTTCATACACCGGCCTTCTAGCGACCACTGCCTTCTTGTCTCTCGGTAGGAACTTGTCGAATATCCATATATGCACTTGAAGTTAACCCGCTCTGCAACCGATGCTATATGGGACCTTTCCGAGAGGTTCAGTGATCATATACGAAATTTAACAGATTAATATATATATATATATATATATATATATATATATATAGGGAATGGATCATATGTAAATAGGAGATAATTGTGAGAATGTGGAACCAATATAAACCGTAGATTATCGGAGATCAAACGGCTGAGCATGATGCGTTTGTTTAATTATTTCGTGCAGTTTTCTCCCCACATGCATCTATTTATCCAATAAAATACATATACTAATTATTTCGTCATAACGGAAACTTAATATATAAAATGTATATTTCATAAAGAAATGATTACCTTTTAAATGAACAAAATCCATTTTAAATGGACAAACTCAATGAACAAAACCCAATTTAAATGAACAAATCCATATTTTGATGAAAAAAAAATTAAATTTAAAAAAAATGTACCTTTTATTGTTATCCCTGACGTGCTCCTTGTTCTTTTCCTATGCGGTGTCGTCGTATCAGCAATATTCTCATGAACAGTAGCTTGCTCAGTAGAAGGTTGCTCCGATGCCACGTGGACATCACCAGTTTTCTCCCCACAAGCATCTATTTATCCAATAAAATACATATACTAATTATTTCGTCAAGAAACTTAATCTATAAAATGTATATTTCATAAACAAATGATTACCTGTTTGCTTAGGACCTGAATTTTGCTTTGATAGTCGCATTAGCCTTGCTCTATGAAGAACTTTGTTTCTCCAGCGTGTGGCTGTTATTTTGGGAATGCAAACATACAATCAATTAGCTTGTTCTAGGAACCAACACATCAGACATTGAATTAAAACAGGTGAAACCTTTTTCCCTTGCAGCAAGTAGCTTGTTCTCCATTAGTATATCTGGATCAATAGGCCTCGCTAATTGCCACAAAATAAAGTAATGTCAAAATATTATCAGGTATACAGAAAATATAGTAATGTCATTCCTTAAAATACACATCATTTTATGAAAACATACGGCTTAGCCCCATAGCGTTTTTCCCAGTGAAGCCCGACACCGTCCGCATCTTTCTGCAAATATGATTGGTGGTTATATAATAATAACATTTCACTTGATGAATTTTATTTCTAATTTATGACTCACGAACAATATCATTCATTTGGTATATTTCAACATTCAATGAACATTTACACATTTTAATGAACAACACTACGAGTATAATGAACAAAGACTAAAAACCACGAACAGTAACTACGAACATCGACTTGCGAAAAAGGGACCAGTGGTCCAAAAAAACAATCCAACCCAAAATAAACGAAAATTAACAAATTCATCGATCAATGTAATCCCAATAAACTATCATCGGTGGGCTCCAATCCAAAAAAAAAAAATCGTACGTAGAATGTTCTTCAAGCACTTTTCTCGTTTGTTCGCTTTCAATTCATTTGTTTTAGGAAAAAGGTCCACTGGTACCAGAAGGAGGAAAAAGGAAGAAAAATATATTGTACACCAACGGGGGACCAACGAGTTCGCAATGAAACAAATAGTACCAAAGTGTAAAACGATGATTGTCCTAACATATATTTTTTTCTACAAATGAACAAAGTCCTACCTTAAAATATTTTCCAAATAATATGCAGATCAGGTAAAGTTCGCACAAAAAAAGTTCGAAATAACTTCACTTGTGTTCAGGAAGAACATTATTGGTGACAACGTCTCATCATGGAAGTGAAAAACAGATGAACAACAAAAAAAAAACTTGAGAACATACCAGTTCAAAGCAGCCGACGCAGCAGATATAGATTATTGTATCAAATGGAGAATATGATGGATTATTATCGAGTTTCATGTGATGGATGAACAACGAAACGCAAAAAAAACAAAAAAACAAAAAACCTGTTCAATGGTTGAAGACGCCGGAAATCGCATACACTAGGGTTGAAAGTGACGAAGACGGCGGTGGGTGAAGTAGAAATTGACTGGTAGGTGAAAAGGTATTCAGTAATTAAGTGATTGAACGGTAATTCAGGGATTTGATGTATCTGCCAAAATTAAAAGAATCTTTTGTTCACTAAATTACCCCTATCTATTACTATGCGAATTTTTATTCAGTTTGCAGCAATTAGATATATGTTTAGATATGAACCGTTGATCTTCATTAATCTATGGACTAGATTAGTTCCTAAGTTTCACAATTAGATTAAATACACACCATATACCAACCCTATATAATAGTGTGTATTTAATCTAATTGTGAAACTTAGGAACTAATCTAGTCCATAGATTAATGAAGATCAACGGTTCATATCTAAACATATATCTAATTGCTGCAAACTGAATAAAAATTCGCATAGTAGTAGATAGTGGTAATTTAGGAACAAAAGATTCTTTTAATTTTGGCAGATACATCAAATCCCTGAATTACCGTTCAATCATTTAATTACTGAATACCTTTTCACCTACCAGTCAATTTCTATTTCACCCACTGTCGTCTTCGTCACTTTCAACCCTAGTGTATGCGATTTCCGACGTCTTCAACCATTGAACAGGTTTTTTGTTTTTTTTTGCGTTTCGTTGTTCATCCATCACATGAAACTCGATAATAATCCATCATATTCTCCATTTGATACAATAATCTATATCTGCTGCGTCGGCTGCTCTGAACTGGTATGTTCTCAAGTTTTTTTTTTGTTGTTCATCTGTTTTTCACTTCCATGATGAGACGTTGTCACCAATAATGTTCTTCCTGAACACAAGTGAAGTTATTTCGAACTTTTTTTGTGCGAACTTTACCTGATCTGCATATTATTTGGAAAATATTTTAAGGTAGGACTTTGTTCATTTGTAGAAAAAAATATATGTTAGGACAATCATCGTTTTACACTTTGGTACTATTTGTTTCATTGCGAACTCGGTGGTCCCCCGTTGGTGTACAATATATTTTTCTTCCTTTTTCCTTCTTTTGGTACCAGTGGACCTTTTTCCTAAAACAAATGAATTGAAAGCGAACAAACGAGAAAAGTGCTTGAAGAACATTCTACGTACGGATTTTTTTTTGGATTGGAGCCCACCGATGATAGTTTATTGGGATTACATTGATCGATGAATTTGTTCATTTTCGTTTATTTTGGGTTGGATTATTTTTTTGGACCACTGGTCCCTTTTTCGCAAGTCGATGTTCGTAGTTACTGTTCGTGGTTTTTAGTCTTTGTTCATTATACTCGTAGTGTTGTTCATTAAAATGTGTAAATGTTCATTGAATGTTGAAATATACCAAATGAATGATATTGTTCGTGAGTCATAAATTAGAAATAAAATTCATCAAGTGAAATGTTATTATTATATAACCACCAATCATATTTGCAGAAAGATGCGGACGGTGTCGGGCTTCACTGGGAAAAACGCTATGGGGCTAAGCCGTATGTTTTCATAAAATGATGTGTATTTTAAGGAATGACATTACTATATTTTCTGTATACCTGATAATATTTTGACATTACTTTATTTTGTGGCAATTAGCGAGGCCTATTGATCCAGATATACTAATGGAGAACAAGCTACTTGCTGCAAGGGAAAAAGGTTTCACCTGTTTTAATTCAATGTCTGATGTGTTGGTTCCTAGAACAAGCTAATTGATTGTATGTTTGCATTCCCAAAATAACAGCCACACGCTGGAGAAACAAAGTTCTTCATAGAGCAAGGCTAATGCGACTATCAAAGCAAAATTCAGGTCCTAAGCAAACAGGTAATCATTTGTTTATGAAATATACATTTTATAGATTAAGTTTCTTGACGAAATAATTAGTATATGTATTTTATTGGATAAATAGATGCTTGTGGGGAGAAAACTGGTGATGTCCACGTGGCATCGGAGCAACCTTCTACTGAGCAAGCTACTGTTCATGAGAATATTGCTGATACGACGACACCGCATAGGAAAAGAACAAGGAGCACGTCAGGGATAACAATAAAAGGTACATTTTTTTTAAATTTAATTTTTTTTCATCAAAATATGGATTTGTTCATTTAAAATGGGTTTTGTTCATTGAGTTTGTCCATTTAAAATGGATTTTGTTCATTTAAAAGGTAATCATTTCTTTATGAAATATACATTTTATATATTAAGTTTCCGTTATGACGAAATAATTAGTATATGTATTTTATTGGATAAATAGATGCATGTGGGGAGAAAACTGCACCAATCCACGTGACATCGGAGCAACCTTCTACTGAGCAAGCTCTTGTTCATGAGAATATTGCTGATACGGCGACACCGCATAGGAAAAGAACGAGAAGCACGTCAGGGATAACAAAAAAAGGTACATTTTTTTAAATGTTCGTTTGTTTCATCAAAATATGGATTTGTTCATTTAAAATGGGTTTTGTTCATTTAAAGTTCAAATGGTGAGACTGTCCATTCAAATGTCTATTATGTGCATACTCCATAATCTAATGTTCGTATGAGGAGCATTGTATACTTATTCAATAAAGAAGGAGCTTGTTCATTGATTTTATATATTTGTTCGTCATATTTGTACATTGTTCATTTGTTTAATAGTATGTTCACCGTGGATTTGTCCGAACAGTAGTTGGAGCAGAGAAACCAGGTAATGAGGCTAAGGTTGGTCCTCCGGTTCAAGGTAATTTTAAAAATGTTTATATACTTATCCACATTTTTTCAAACTCAAAATCGTTAACCATGTTTAAATGAATACAGGGACAACAGATGAAAAAAAACGAAGGCGCTACACAAGGGACGAAAAAGGAAAGAGTGTTAAGGATCATGGTGAAGGAATATTAATTTGAATTAATACTCGATTGCCCGATGATCGTTTCTTGGATTATTATTAATTCATCATACAACGATTAATTCCTAACATGCTCCTATGAATTTAACAGCTGCACACAGGTGTTAGGAAAACTTACTTGAGAATCGGATGCACAGATGATTGATGATCGTGTCGAATGATTCAGACTCCAGCTCTGATCTTCTCGACTGTATCCCGCTCAATTCCCAACGTTGGATGGACAACGAGCTATGGAAATTCCCAAGACAGAAAAGCCTCTCACGTTTTCTGCGCCTTCTTCTGCTCTCAAAAACCCTAATTTTTATCAGTGTTTTTTTCCTGAGAGCTGACAGCTGTATTTTATAATAATAAAATACGTAGGGGGCGCTTCATTCTTTGTGATAGGCGACTTCTGCCCTACTTGGGCTAGGAGACATTGGGCCAGCCCAGGGACCAGATACAAGGAATAAAGATGGGCCTCAAATAAATTAATTTATCTATGGTCAGCCCAGACCATAATTAATTTATAAATATCAGTTCATTCCACTAGAGAACCGATACTGACTTACCCCTTTATTGCCGGTGATGAGTCGGGGCTTGTATTTAGACTTATTAAATCTCCGTATTTAAAATATCCGACATCCATTAATTAATTAGAGCTCTGACAGCTTAAATTAATTAATCTCTTAATAATTCCTTAAGCAGTACCACTCAATCTTTATTATTACGCCTGAACTTAATCAACCTGCAGGGTTTAGCGTAATAAACCTTATTGAGCTCCTTAAGGGGATGTCATTATCCTATACCGGATACGGGTACTAATACAGATAATCAAATATCATATATTAACCGCTATCACCCAAGATACAGAGTACTCGAGTTAGTATTTAACTCTCGCCCATAGTAAGTCAAAGTGATATACGAATTAACATATATATCTGAATACTTATTAGTATTAAGATTTATGAGTCACCGAGATCTTGATTCTTCACTTAAGTCAGATAGAAGAATACATCTCAACTGTTGGTCCTATCAATACGTAATGACGTACCAGTATAGACAAGTAGCCAAGACAAACTACTTCCATCTATACTGCAGCCTAAACCAATAACTTGTCCTTGAGTTATTTCGGCTGTGATCATATTATATCTCTTAAGGTTATTCCAATTATATGGTCTTCTGTGATCTACAACACACCATATAATCTACTTATACAGAGATAAAGAACATACATATGCAATCATGAACACAATCAGATAGGAGATAAGAATAGTGAATAACAGGAATCATTGTATACAAGCATAAAGTTCTTGCTTTCAGTATACAAATCCAACAATCTCCCACTTATACTAAAGCAAAACTTTTAGTATACAATGTGTCTAAATACTAGCTATTACAAAACTTCACTTCATCTCTCCCACTTATACTGAAAGTTTTTCTCTAAGTGGGTGGCATCAACCGCAATCCCATCCCTCGAGCATGCTTCTCATAGGTCTTTTGCGGTAAGCTTTTCGTGAAAGGATCAGCTAGGTTCTCCAATGTATCAATCTTTTCTACTAGCACATCTCCTCTGTTTACGATTTCTCGTATGATGTGGTACTTTCTCTCTATGTGTTTTGACGCCTTGTGGCTCCTGGGTTCCTTAGAATTTGCCACTGCACCCGAGTTATCACAATAAATTATGATACTCTTAGGCAAATTAGGGACCACTCCTAGATCCAAGAGGTAGTTCCGAAACCATACAGCCTCCTTAGCAGCTTCCGAAGCAGCTACATACTCGGCTTCCATGGTGGAGTCTGCAATGCACTTCTGCTTTGCACTCCGCCATGATACGGCTCCACCTCCCAAGGTAAACACATAACCAGAGGTAGATCTCTTCTCATCCCGGTCAGCCTGGAAATCCGAATCGGTGTAACCCAAAGGAAATAGACTGTCTGACTGGTAAACTAGCCTATAATCTCGAGTCCGTTTCAGGTACTTGAGAATATGCTTTACCGCAGTCCAGTGTCCTGGTCCAGGGTTCGACTGATATCTTGCAACCATGCCAACGACATAGCAAATATCAGGTCTCGTGCATAGCATCGCATACATGAGGCTACCTACAGCGGAAGCATAGGGTATCTTCCTCATCTCCTCAACCTCACTAGGCGTCTTAGGACACATGTCCTTAGACAGAGGAATGCCATGTCTAAAAGGTAGCAAGCCTTTCTTGGCATTTTGCATGCTAAAACGAGCAATCACAGTATCAATGTAAGACGCTTGAGATAAGCTCAACATCCTTTTCTGGCGATCACGAACGACCTTGATCCCCAGGATGTACGCTGCATCTCCTAAGTCTTTCATTTGAAACTGTTCGGATAACCACTTCTTTATGTCCGATAATAGCTCAACATTGTTGCCAATGAGGAGGATATCATCTACATAAAGTGCAAGGAAAACCACGTCACCATTGGCATCTAAACGGTACACGCAACTTTCGTTCTCACAACGAGTAAATCCATAGGATTTAATGACCTCGTCAAAACGTTTGTTCCATGACCTCGAAGCTTGCTTAAGTCCATAAATGGACTTCTTAAGCTTCCACACAAGATGCTCTTCGCCCTTCTTCACAAACCCTTCAGGTTGCTGCATATAGATGTCCCTTCCTTCTTCAAGGAAACCGTTTAGAAAAGCGGTCTTGACATCCATTTGCCAAATCTCAAGGTTCATGTGGGCTGCTATGGCAAGGAGTATTCGGATAGACTTGAGCATGGCAACCGGCGAGAAGGTCTCATCATAATCTATACCCTGTTCCTGGGTACAACCTTTCGCCACCAGTCTAGCTTTAAAAGCTGCGACTTCACCATCCGAATCTCTCTTTCTCTTGTATACCCACCTACTACCTATAGCTAAAAAGCCATCTGGTAGTTCGGTCTTCTCGTATACATCCATAGCACCCATGGATTCTATCTCAGAAACCATGGCCTCGTACCAAGAATCTGCATCTTGATCTTTCATCGCTTGTCTATAGTTATCAGGGTCGACATCCTTTTGTTCATCAACAGGGAGTAGATCCGAAGATTCTCCCAAGAACATAAATCGATCGGGTTGAACTACAACCCTCCCACTACGACGAAGCGGTGGTGGTACAGTTGTGACAATGGTTTGTGCAGTGTCCTGTGGTGCATTCACTTGCACACTTGGCTGGGGTGATGGATTCGCCTGTCCATTGCCTTCGATTTCTTGAAGGACAATCTCGGACTTAGACTTGTGATTATTTATAAAATCCTGTTCCAAGTATCGTGCGTTGGTGCTAACAACCACTTTCTGATCCTTAGGATTATAAAAATAACCACCTTTCGTTTCTTTTGGATATCCTACAAACAGCATTACCTCGCATCTAGGATCCAACTTTCTTGCCTCTTTGTCAAGCACGTATGCAGGACAACCCCATATCCTCACATGGCTCAGGCTAGGTATTCGACCTGACCATAGTTCAATGGGAGTCTTAGGCACAGATTTGGACGGCACTAGATTCAGCATGTAAGCCGCTGTTTCCAAGGCATATCCCCAAAACGAAATAGGCAACGATGCATAACTCATCATAGATCGCACCATTTCCAAAAGAGTTCTATTTCTTCTCTCCGCTACACCATTCTGTTGGGGAGTACCAGGTGCAGTCAATTGGGATGTAATCCCAGAATCTGACAAGTATTGCAAGAATTCGTTTCCGAGGTATTCGCCACCGCGATCAGACCGCAATGACTTGATAGATTTACCCAACTTCTTCTCCACTTCCGCCTTGAATTCTTTGAATTTCTCAAAGCATTCAGACTTGTAGCGAAGTAGGTAAACATACCCATATCTTGAATAATCGTCAATGAAAGTGACGAAATACTCATACCCTCCACGAGCCTTTGTGGACATCGGTCCACACAAGTCAGAATGAATCAATTCTAACACATGCGATGCCCTATTCCCCTTGGCCTTAAAAGGCCTTGCCGTCATCTTTCCTTCTATACAGGATTCACAGGTTCTAAATGGAACAGCTTGAAAGTCTTTCAAGATTCCACTTGAAACGAGCCTTTGGATCCTGTTTAGATTGATGTGGCCTAACCTTAGGTGCCACGCATGCGTATATTGTTCATGAGAATAATACTTCCTCTTATTCGGATTAGGACAGATTTGTGATGTAGATGCAACATGGACAGAATTATTCATTGGACATGTAATAGTATAGAGAGAGTTGTTCAAAATTCCAGAACAAATAATCTTGTTATCTCTCATGATAGAGACACCCCCATCAAAAGTAACAGAATATCCATTCAAAAACAACTTTGAAACAGAAATTATGTTCCGCCGAAACTCCGGCACATATAAAATATCTCTCAAAACTAAAATGTCATCACCAAAACATAAAGATAAATCTCCAATAGCAACAGCTGCGACCTTCGACGCATTACCCATGGAGATGGTGATCTCATCACTTGCCAGTTCCCTTGTTGGCTTGAAGCCCTGCAAGGTGTAACAAACATGGTCAGTTGCCCCCGTATCCACTACCCACGAATGAGTAGAAAACGAAGCTAAACATGTTTCTGTTACCAAAACTTGTGACGTACCTTGTCCCTTTGCCTTGAGCACTGGACAATCTTTCTTCCAATGCCCAACCTTGCCGCACTTGAAGCACTTTCCCTTGGCCGTTGGCTTGTTCACGCCGCCGGTAGGGCCATCAACTTTGGCTTTACCGCTCCCACTAGCCTCATTGTCATGCTTGCCCTTTGGACCTTTCCACTTCTTTTTCCCGCCTTTCGACGAAGAAGTAGATCCCTTGGCAGCAACAAGGACCTCTTTCCCACGGCCCATCACTCCCTCTGCCGCAACTAGAGCATTCAACAACTCATTAAGAGTGTAGTTGACTTTGCTCATAACGACATTGAGACGGAAGTGCTCAAAAGTTTTGGGGAGAGTATTGAGGATGATATCGACCTTGGCTTCGCCTTCGATACCCCCTCCTAGCAGATCAAGCCTGTCAAACAAATTTGTCATATGCATGACATGATCGTGCACAGGACTGCCCTCGCTCATCCTACAAGATAAGATTTCTCTCATCAAGTTAAAGCGAGCAGACCTCTCGGACTCCCCATAAACCTCCTTGAGGTTTAACATGATGGTCGCTGCGTCATCCATGACCTGATGCTGGAGTTGCAAAGTTTGCGACATAGTCATCATAATATAGCACTTGGCCATATTATTCGACTTGTGCCACCTTTTATGCGCCTCACGTTCCGCATCAGTCGACTCATCAGTTAAGGCCGCGGGACGTGGAGTGGTAAGCACAAAACTGTGCTCATCAGCGTCAAGTATGTACATAATATGGCGTTTCCATTCGGTATAATTAGGACCGATGAGAGGATTGTTTGCTAGAATGTTAATAATCGGAGACATAGACATATCTGAAAGTAAACAAATAAACATGTAAGAACATGAAACGCATATAATTCGTAACAATAATATTGTAACCTTTTGATAAAACAATATTAGTGAAACCTCCAACAGCCCAAGAAAACTCACGAGTAAGCCACGTTAGGGTGGTCGTTTACACATGATTTCCTCAACCAGACTATTTACCTAGTCATTTAATTTCCATCCATGTCAACTTGACCTTTTGACAAAGGAAATTAATTGTTGGACTTTAACTAGACCATATCATATTCAAGAAGGGACTCCGTTGGGGAGTTGTACATTGTACTTGAAATGATATCTAAGCAGCGACCACAATTTAACCTTGAGTATTAAATTCTTGAAATTGGCATACTCACTAGGACCATACCGCTTTCAATTTAAACTCTTGGTTATCTTATTTAAAATCCATCCTCTAAAGTACTTATGAAAATCATACGAGTAAGCCACGTTAGGGTGGTCGTTTACCGCATAACTCCCACTACTTAAACGGATCTAAATATTTTAATAGAAATCTCAACTTGACAAACTCGTGAAATCAAATATAAAGTAAGCCACGTTAGGGTGGTCATTTACTCACATTCTCAATCACTTCGTCTTGAGACCGCATGTGGAGGTCTAAAATAATTTTTAAATACTATAAAAATTATTAAACAGCTTAGTCTTTTTCTTTCAAAAGGTTTGTTCATGCTCAAGCACATAAACCTAAACATGCTTCTCTAGAACGCAACATGTAAATCATGCTCGCAGAATTCTAAAACATGCTTAAGAAAACGGCAAACCTACTATCATGCTTGTCTAAACGCAATTAATAAACAAATATTAACAAGCAAAGACGTGCAAAAGCAGGTAAAGAGCATAAGGGATTAACAACCACGACATGCAAAGAAACATAATTAAAGAATTAAAATTCTTCGTGACCCATTCGTGGAATCCCATTTCTAATCTATTACAATAAAACAATAGAAAAGAAATTAAAAATGGGCAAAAACAGCCCAAAAACGGCCCAAAAAAGCTCCAGTCCAGCAATTGGGCTCAAAAGCCGCGGCCCAGCCCTTGTTTGGGCCCAAAATCGCGGTCAAAGGCCCAGAACCCGGAGTCAAACAGACCCTACCCGCGAACAGTACCCGGATCCGCGCCTCGGATCCGGTTCCTCACCCTTCTGACCCGCGACCTGCACCCTTCCATCGCTAGGGTTTCGCGCCGCCAGAGCGGCGCTGCATACAATCCGGTCGATCTCAGGCGTCGTCGCCTACCAACTGCTCTCCTGCTGGCGACATCGTCAGCCATTGCTGCTGCTCCGGTGAGCTTCCACCCGACACCAGCGTCGCAGCGCCGCGATTTCCGCCTATCGCCGCACCCTCCGTCTGCACGGTCCGGCACCTCCAGCAGCGTCAACGGTCGGCAGCAGCTCTCGCTTGACTCGGCTTGGCGTCCCCGGCAGCAGCAACGAATGGCGACAGCAGCGGCTCCAGCGTGCGGCAACAGCAGCGGCAGCAGCAGCGGCAGCAGCGGCAGCGTGCCGCCCGCCGGGCGCGCAGCGCGCAGAGCGCGCAGGCGCAGCCCCGGGCGCGCACCGCCCCTGCCCGCTGCTTCCAGCCCTCGCCCAGCCTCGCCACGCCTCGCGCGGCCGCCTGCAACCTGATTCCGGTGCCGGGCTCCCGCTGGTCGCCCGGAAAGTTTGAATTGGCAAACAGCTTCATCCCCGTTCTTCGTGTTCTTCGTTTGTTCTCCATAATTACAGATTACAACAGAAAAACGAATACAATTCGAAAATCTAATCTAACCACGGATTTTCTCGTGGTGGAAAAACAATTACAACGTCAAACCGACGTATTCCACGAATCAACGAATCACGAAGAACAACAGCAGTTAAAAACAACGCACATTATTAATCGTACATAAATTAATAATAGAGCCAAGAAATTAATCCTGGGCTCTGATACCAATTGAAGGAATATTAATTTGAATTAATACTCGATTGCCCGATGATCGTTTCTTGGATTATTATTAATTCATCATACAACGATTAATTCCTAACATGCTCCTATGAATTTAACAGCTGCACACAGGTGTTAGGAAAACTTACTTGAGAATCGGATGCACAGATGATTGATGATCGTGTCGAATGATTCAGACTCCAGCTCTGATCTTCTCGACTGTATCCCGCTCAATTCCCAACGTTGGATGGACAACGAGCTATGGAAATTCCCAAGACAGAAAAGCCTCTCACGTTTTCTGCGCCTTCTTCTGCTCTCAAAAACCCTAATTTTTATCAGTGTTTTTTTCCTGAGAGCTGACAGCTGTATTTTATAATAATAAAATACGTAGGGGGCGCTTCATTCTTTGTGATAGGCGACTTCTGCCCTACTTGGGCTAGGAGACATTGGGCCAGCCCAGGGACCAGATACAAGGAATAAAGATGGGCCTCAAATAAATTAATTTATCTATGGTCAGCCCAGACCATAATTAATTTATAAATATCAGTTCATTCCACTAGAGAACCGATACTGACTTACCCCTTTATTGCCGGTGATGAGTCGGGGCTTGTATTTAGACTTATTAAATCTCCGTATTTAAAATATCCGACATCCATTAATTAATTAGAGCTCTGACAGCTTAAATTAATTAATCTCTTAATAATTCCTTAAGCAGTACCACTCAATCTTTATTATTACGCCTGAACTTAATCAACCTGCAGGGTTTAGCGTAATAAACCTTATTGAGCTCCTTAAGGGGATGTCATTATCCTATACCGGATACGGGTACTAATACAGATAATCAAATATCATATATTAACCGCTATCACCCAAGATACAGAGTACTCGAGTTAGTATTTAACTCTCGCCCATAGTAAGTCAAAGTGATATACGAATTAACATATATATCTGAATACTTATTAGTATTAAGATTTATGAGTCACCGAGATCTTGATTCTTCACTTAAGTCAGATAGAAGAATACATCTCAACTGTTGGTCCTATCAATACGTAATGACGTACCAGTATAGACAAGTAGCCAAGACAAACTACTTCCATCTATACTGCAGCCTAAACCAATAACTTGTCCTTGAGTTATTTCGGCTGTGATCATATTATATCTCTTAAGGTTATTCCAATTATATGGTCTTCTGTGATCTACAACACACCATATAATCTACTTATACAGAGATAAAGAACATACATATGCAATCATGAACACAATCAGATAGGAGATAAGAATAGTGAATAACAGGAATCATTGTATACAAGCATAAAGTTCTTGCTTTCAGTATACAAATCCAACACATGGTACGTTAATCAAATGTGGATCTTGTTCACCTATTTTAAGTTTCTTGTTTTTGATTTTTTTAACTTTTTGCTGCATATAAGATGTCGCTGAAGAGCCAACACAACATGTTTCGTTCTTCGAACGAATAAGGACGGAGGTCGAGGAAGACAACATTGAAGATGATGCAGATATACCTGTGGAGGAAAATCCCAAAAAACCGAAAGACGTCAAGTGCAAACGCAGAGGTGGTTGGTCGACTAAGACGATAGAACAGAACAAATTGCCTAAGCTCCATACCCGAACAACCCCATCCTCATTGTTCGACAGTTTGAAGACGATGAATGATGCTCAAAAGGCTGCTGTTAAGCAGATTGGATTTGGGCATATATTGGAGCTGAGTGTTAAGGAAATCCCGGGGAGGTTGGCATACTGGGTATTGGACCACTACAACCCAAGCAACGGAGAGTTGGAGATAAGTGCTGGAACTAAGGTTAAGATTACAGCGGACGATGTGTACCGTGTTTTTGGTGTTCCCAGGGGCGATAGAGAGATTGATGAGTTGGAGAGGACAGGTTCGACCGACCTGTTCGTAGAGTGGGATAGGTTCTTTGGGATACGGGGTAAAGACTCTATTAAGATTGGGGCTGTGGTAGATAAGATGTTGGATTGTATAGATGGAGGTACATGGTTCAAGAGACATTTTGTGATTGCCGTTGCTTTCTCTTTGTTTGAGAGCTGCACAAATGGAACTGTGCATCCTTTTGTCATGAACTGTCTGGTGAATGTTGATAAGTTGCGGGAGTGGAATTGGGCAGCCTATGTTTTGAAGAGTTCGGACAAGCATTGTGAGTCATGGGTAGGCAACAAAACGAAGACATTTTCGGGGCCAACATTGTTTCTGGTGGTAAGTATAGTTTCTTTACTATATCAATTCTAGAATATTTTTTATTAAAGTACATACGTTTACCATATGATAAATTTTTTTGTGCAGTTATTCTTCGTTGATCGATTTCAGCACGCTGATGAACCAGCACCTAGGCAATTCCCATTGATTAGTTGTTGGACTACCAAAACATTGAAATCTAGACAGGGTCGTGAGGAACAAGATAAGTATAAAGGTGGTTGGTTGTTGCTTGATCCGATACCAACACCAACGGAGGCTGAAAACTCTAGGAATCGTTTGACTAACCGATGGAGCCGTCGAGTAACGAAGGCTGTTGATGGTATTGCAAAGATAATTAGCGAGTTAAGAAGTACAGTCGCAACTGCACCAATCGAGGTGAGAACCGACAAACGGTTTTTGAGTTGTATTCAGTCAGGCGAACAGAAACTCGGGATTAGTTTTAGTTTGCCGATTGTTGGATCAAGCAATGATGGAGATTGTATTGACAATGAGGATGATACTTTTTTTGGTCAAGACGAAGTACTGAAGTCTATTGACGATGCAACATTGAAGGCTATTAACAAGAGCACTAGCCGTATTTTCAAAGTGGGTGACATTCCAAGTTTCAGCCTGGGTATGACACAAGAAGACGTTGATGAGGGCCAGGTAAGGTGTCTTATTTTGAATAGTTAAATGATTTTTGAATTAAGTTTTTAATTGTACTAAGGGGTGACAATATATTTACTATTGATTAAGGTGGCAAAAGCTGGACCAGTAGCAGATAATCCCTCAAGGGATTCCCCGATCAGAGGCGTTATTACTGGAGCGGAACATAATGCAGATGCTGCAGCTGATGCTTTGAATGTAAGTAACTTAGTATGAACATCATTTTATTCCTTTGAACATCAACCGTTGATGCACGAACATATACAACTGTAAGGTGAATATGTAAATATTTATTATATTGTAAATTTGTCAATTCAAGGTGGTGGTCCAAGTACTTGCACATCAAGGGGACATTCATACCGGCAATCTGCTCGACCGCGGTGGACATGTTCAGCCAGATCAGGTAATTGTTCAAATAACAAATTGTGAATTGAATAAGTGTTTTTCACCTTTGAATAGATTTTGGATTTTATATAATTATATGCTCTTGCTCACGATTATAGGTGGATATCGGTTTAGTTACTTTGGGTGACGGCATTGATGCTACGCCGGCGATGAACAAGGTTGCAAATACTTTGGTCAAATATTTTAGTGTTTTAATCACGTTACTTTAATTACTATTAATTATAATTTTTTGGTAGCAGACACCACAGCCTGAAAAGCACCCGGACAACAAGGAGAATGAAGGCGGATGAGCTCTGGCGCCGGTAAAAAAGACCTATGTTAGGAAACATAGGAAACTTTAGTTCGATATGGTTGTAAACATTAACATATAAAACTTATCAGGTGTGCAAGGGTAAGAATGGTATTCCAAGTGGACGTAAACATTTGGTTTTGAGAAGCAGATCGTTGAATGTAGGAAACAACATCCCTAACTCTTAATTTGCAATAATAAATTAACTATGGATGTTTTTTGGTTGATGCATCTTTTGTTTTGAAGATTGTTGGTGATTTATGTGCAAATGAGAACACACTCATGAAAGGACGGTTGTTGAAAACGATGAAATTGAGGTCACCATATATCCAGCGGGAAATTTGTACATCAAAAAAATTGAACCAATCTGAGAAAGAATTGGGGTTGTATGCGATGTACAAAGATGATGAGGCAGAGTATGTTCATGATCAATTAATTTTATTTTTTAACGTGAATTTTCATATGAAGTTAGTCGTACTTAATATTCATACAGGAATGAAGTCATGTTCTCATATAAGGATATAGATCTACATAGAATTGACATGTATACTTTGAGGAGGGGTACAATTATTGGAAATCATGTAGTGAACGCATGGATTTTGCTACTAAACAGTAGAGAGGAAATCAGGGCAAACACATCACCCGTTCGTTTTTTTGCATCGATGAATATCTATGTAAGTATATTTACATATGTTCGATAGATTTATAGTTTTGCACAAAAAAAAATGTGTTGTTAATTTATTTAAACTTTTTTTGTTTTGTTTGTGGCTTTAACACTAGCTAGACATTATAGCCCCCAAGAACATGTTTTACGAGACGCGTCAAAAATTATTTTTTGAGACTTTGGATGCGGAGCTCAGTGAATACCATAATAGTCCACTGAAATTCATGGATCTAGTAAGTATCTTACATAAATTTTATGTACATCTTATTGTATAATATGTCAATACATATGTGTTGTCATGACAAATTGTTCCTTGTAGTTTTTCTTTCCAGTGTACGAGCAGAAAAAATATTACGATGTATGCATTGATGTGCGAAAGTGCAAACTATTCATACTGGATAGCACAATAGATTCAGTCGCAGACCAGAATATAAGGAAATATGATAGTGTATGCTCGGTTTTGGTGAGTGTAAGCCCCATTCAATTGATATTCATATAATTGGTTAAATCTAATATTTATATTACGCAGCGTGTACTGTTCTCGAACTTCCTTGCAAAATGAGACAACTAAGGCGAACAATGTATCGAAGTCTGAATTGCTGCCCCTAAAGTTGAAATGGGCTGACAACAGAAACACGATAGACACAGGGGTATATTTAATGCGACATTTGGAAACCTTTATGGGCGATGGATCATCTGGTTGGAAATGTGGAATGGCATCAACATCACCACGTCAAATAAGTCGGATGCGTGTGAGGTACTGTGCAACGATCATGCAGAGTGATTGCAACGGTGTGAAAGAAGATGTCATCAAGTCCGCAACTGAACATTATCGTGAACTAATCGCTAATCCAAATTTCAAAGCTAATTTAGTTTTGCTTGGTTGAGTACTATTTACGTGATATTCATGGCCTTTAAGTTTTTTTTTATTAGATTGTCGAATACATCTTTGATTTTGAACATAAAGTTCGACGAAACTGGTTACATTATGAGTGTTGGTTTTTTTATTGCCAAATGCATGATTTTTGCGAATTATGTTGGTTTGTTCGCAGGCGTTCACATTGGAAATTTTGAATAATGGTGTTATTATGAAATGTTATATCATTGTTTTTTGATGAAATTAATACAAGCAAACATGATGCATGACAAAACAATGTTGAACAATATATAACACACCAGAAACGGCAGCATAATAGACATTGAACAAAGCATGGCATGACTTGAACATTTATCATGCAATTTGAACAATATATAGTTGACGTTGAACAATACATAAGTACGTTGAACAAAGGATGTCCTATCTTGAACATTGGTGTCGTAGTTTTGAACAAACCATAAATCCAGATGACCAAATGCATCCCTTAATTTGTGTGAACAGTACACAATTAAAAGAAGTCGTAACTCGAACATACTAATTTAAAACCAAACATTTGTACCATTGATACTTAAATATGAAATTTTCATAGCTCACACAATTGAATAGGAGTATTTTTATTATGACTAGGTCGCAATGTAATGGTTATTTCAGAGAACGGTGTATAGACGGTGAGTATTAGGCCAATTAACAATATGAATGAACAGTGATATTAAATATTGAACAAAGGAAGTAATTTTGAACAAAACATAAATCACGCTGACCAAAAGCATCCCTAATTTTTGTGTGAACATTACACAATGAACGTCGAACAAGGTCGTGTATAACTGAACATTGTCAATCTAACCAAGATAATTGTACGAGACATAGTGACAAAAACCAAACATAATAAGCAAAATGTAAAATTGAAAATCAAGAAAAAACCACATGAAAAATCTGAAACATCGTCCCCATGACAATTGACGAAATTGTACCAGTCATAATGACAAAAAACAAACGTAATAAACTAACTGTAAAATGACAAAGTTGCTGAATAAAACAATTCAAACATCCACTGAATCATCTGCAACATCCTTCCCAGGACAATTACGTGAATCGTGGTTTACCATCTGATTGCATTTCCTGCATCTCCTCTTAGGCTTGAGTGCTTGTTCAATCATTTTCTCGCTTGTGGATTTCCTCCTCCCACCACAGCCACTGCCCTTAGTGTGCACTACAGGAGGCGATAATACATCAACCTCAGTAGGTTTGGGTACACCATAAAATTCTTCAAACATTGCATGCTTCGACATTGAATCAAATGGTACTCCCAACTTCGAATATTTCTCAGTGATACCCTTCAAATCGTTGTATAGCTGCTGACTCAGCGAAGAATCCCCTCGTACGTGGCCGAAACTCTTACAAACTTCAAGAAAGAATTTCTGTATTGGGAGGTCATCCTTCACAACCACGGGCTCCGGCACATTCTGTTCGTGCGGGGTTTGGCTCATCTGTGAAAGTTTGGTCCAGCGTGCGATAATATATTTTTCAGGAATCTTGTTCAATTTTCTTGTTCGCATGACAAAGAAAATGTGTTTGCACAACCAACCCTTTCTGATGAACAGCTTGCAAGAGCAAGAGAAGTGATCATCAATAGAACTGTAGCACACTTTAAATACTCCATGAACTGTGTCGTCAACCTCATAGTAACTGAGATTACCCTCATCGTACATGCGTGCCATCAGACAAGATACAGCAGCAGCCACAATTTCAGGCTGTATCTCATCCTTGAACATTTTGTTCATGTAGATATTTGAAGCATGAACTTCTATACGTAAGTCTGTGCACATATCAAATGAGCTGGTTTCATCAGCCATAGTGATAGTGTCGTATGAAGTGCATTGTGCATCCATAGCACTTTCATAATGCATGAACAACTGAATCACATTTGCATCTTTATTAAAATGGCGCCTAAAGAAACTGTTCTCGCTCTCTGACATAGATGTTGTCCTAAAAAGACCACTCATCTTGACATCACGAAAATATGAAGATACCCAGTTAGCACGCCTGTGAAACATATCAGTGAACCACCTACTCTCAAATAGATCATACTCCTCCATAAAACGATGCCAATTCTGCTCGAATTCATGCGGCTCAACAAGATCCGACCACACTATATTATTGAACCTTTCCTTCAGCTCAGTGTTGTCCCTTAAATGCCTTGGCAACTTTTCAACAACTTTCATTAGTATATGCCACATGCACAATCTGTGAGACGTGTTAGGTAGCACATTTTCTATAGCTATCTTCATCGCCGGATCTTGGTCTGTGATAAATACTAAAGGGTGAGATCCCATGCACTCAACAAACTTGTTGAGAACCCATGTATATGAATCCACATCCTCGTTCGATATCAAAGCTGCTCCAAAGGTTACACACCTCCCATGGTTATCTTTCCCGGTGAATGGTGTAAAAATGAGCTTGTACCTACAAAGAGAAATATGGTATATGATCTTTCGTCCACGTGTTTACATCGTCTGCAAAAGAAACGTCAAATGGTCCCTGTTAAATCCAGAGTATAACAACTAACGCACGATGTATAAATATCTGTGAACAACATTATAAAAAATAATTGAGCTTCACTACCAAACAATACCTATATACTATATACATGTATATAACGATATTAAGAATGCATTCTACGATATCACACCAATTGAATATGGATTTACCGTCTGCAAATCAAAGATGAAATCACTAATATACATTTATAGAATTCACACATCATTATCTGTGAACAAACTATTAAGATGCAACATTCTACGCACGTTACCGTCTGCAAATCAAAGGTGAAATCACTAATATACATTCACGAAAATTTCACACATCATTATCTGTGAACAAACTATTAAGATGCAACATTCTACGCACGTATTGTAGAATTTATACTAAATCAATACTATTTGAAGAAATTATTAATATGAACATAATAGATTACGATGCAACTAACACTTCAAAAAAAAAAAAAAAAACTCACGCTGGTCCGCCATTGATGGAGAAAATGCCATGATGAACACAATAGAAAATAGAACGTGTGAAACGACTGTAAAGACTGTAGTGGAGAAAATAAAAACCTAAAATGTAATATCTAAGTTGTAACCAAAAATAGGAGATCTCATGCAATCATGAACGCATGATTATAGGGATGATATATCTCATTTCGGTTATGTGTGATTGTCAAAAGTCAAATAAACCCTTTCTTAATAAAATGAATTAAACAAACGCATCATGCTCAGCCGTTTGATCTCCGATAATCTACGGTTTATATTGGTTCCCCATTCTCACAATTATCTCCTATTTACATATGATCCATTCCCTATATATATATATATATATATATATATATATATATATATATATATATATATATATATATTAGATGGAGTTAAGTGTCCGTCAAAAAATATTGGGAATTTTGCATTCTTTATGAGAGATGTTGAGGGGCTAACAGCCTAAAAACAAAAGATGGGGAAGTAAATATATTAAGAATTATATGATACGGACTGTAATTATACGACAGGGACTGTTTACTAGTATACTTATAAATCTTAATGTGGATTAGTAAAATTTGGTTAATTATTTTTTAATTATACTAATACACATAAATGAAGTTTAAAAACATATTACTAACACATTGAAAGTAAAATATGAGTGAGACACTAAAAATGAGATAGAAGATACAACTTTCAAATTACATACTAGTACGACCATCCGTGTGATGCACGGCGAATATCAAAATTAAACGATATATTTAAATAAATAAATATAAATATTAAATAGAATTAAAATATAAATAAGTACTATAAAATATTTTTTTTAAATAAAATAATCCTTATCAGTTACTCAATGAAATTCTGAATTTAAAAACATAAATTTTTAACTATGTACAAAGTGTAATAATAATTATAGTTATTAAATAATTTTAAATTATTTGATGAAAATTAACCGTACACATTATGATTATAGAGTATTACGCATCATAATACACAAACATAAATAAAAAGTTGTAGTAAAATATTAACAAAGAGAGAGAAAATGAAATATTTTAAAGTTTTCATAACTTATTCATTCTAAATTCATTTTTGATGATTTTTATACCATATTAAATATTTTTCTCATGAACTTAAATTTAAGATGCATATTAAATATTTATTCATCAATTAAATTTGATGATTTTTTTTTAAAAAATAATTAAATTATACTCCATCCGTCCCATGAAGCAAGACCAAGTTCTTTTCAGCAAGCACGGGAATTAAGAAATTGGTATTTTGTGTGTTAAGTGTGGTAGGTGAAAAGGTAAAAAGGTGAATAAAGAGTAAATTTTTTGTTACTTTTAGAAATTGGTCTTGCTTCGTGGGACAGATCAAAAAAGAAACTTGGTCTTGCTTCATGGGACGGAGGGAGTATAAAAAATTATAAATAAAAATTGATGGAAGAAGAGAGGGAAGAAAAAGAGGAAAAATTGGAGGGAAAAACTCCTCTTTTATATATTATATAGATATTAAATATTTTTCTCATGAACTTAAATTTAAGATGCATATTAAATATTTATTCATCAATTAAATTTGATGATTTTTTAAAAAAATAATTAAATTATACTCCATCCGTCCCATGAAGCAAGACCAAGTTCTTTTTAGCAAGCACGAGAATTAAGAAATTGGTATTTTGTGTGTTAAGTGTGGTAGGTGAAAAAGTAAAAAGGTGAATAAAGAGTAAATTTTTTGCTACTTTTAGAAATTGGTCTTGCTTCGTGGGACAGACCAAAAAAGAAATTTGATCTTGCTTCATGGGACGGAGGGAATATAAAAAATTATAAATAAAAATTGATGAAAGAAGAGAGGGAAGAAAAAGAGGAAAAATTGGAGGGAAAAACTCCTCTTTTATATATCATATATATTTTCCATACACAATAGATAACACATCGGTGATGTTTCATAACAAAACTTCAAAAAAAATAACGAGTTGAACCACTTAACCACGAGTATACCTTTTGATTTTATTTTATTTTCACAAATTGATGACTTAAAATTGAATTTCAGATACTGTTTGTCATATCATATCATTTAATTACTTGACTAGAATGATGACTATTGGCTAACACGACAAAATTAAAAAAAAAAATACATGAATTTTTTAAGAAAATGTAATTTTCACCCGAACTTTCAATTAAGCTGAAAAATACATTGATTTATATTTTTGTTATATTTTTCATCTAAGTTTGACTTTCAACAAAATTAGATATTAATTGACAGTTAGAATTAAGTCAAATATATTAATTTTTGTCCGAGCTTCTAAATACTCATCATCATCAGAAGTTAAATCAACATCAGGTGAACTTTCAATTATCAATTAAGCTTTAATTTTGTTGAAAGTCAAGCTTCGGTAAAAATTACAACAAAAATATAACTCACGCATTTTTTTGCTTAATTGAAAGTTCAGGTGAAAATTGCAAATTTTTAAAAAATTCATTTATTTTTTTGTCATGGCTCCTTTTTTTATATAGTACGGAGTATATTTTTTTTAATTTTGTCGCGTTAGCCATCATTCTAGTCAAGTAGTTAAATGATATGATATGACAAACAATATTTGAAATTCAATTTTAAGTAATCAATTTGAGAAAATAAAATAAAATCAAGGTATACTCGTGATTAAGTGGTTCAACTCGTAAATTATTTTGAAGTTTTGTTATGAAACATCCCCGATGTGTTATCTATTGTGTATGGAAAATAATCATTCCTATATATTAATTAACTGTCATTCTAGAATATTGTCTTTGTTTTAATGCTCTAAAACTCAGGTTATAGAGTTCAAATTGGTGAGGATCTCGCTCTCATATTTTCCATACATCAAATCAAACATGCGTGCAAGTAGTTAATAATCCCGTTGTCTACATATTTTCTATACATCAAGTCAATAATCTCGCTGTCTTCGAAGGCAAACCCGCATTCTTTAGCACAAGAAGAAGAATACTTGGTCAAGACTTGAAGTTTTGGGTTCGAGTCATTCGTCACACGCTCTTTAAATTTTTTTATTTTTTTATATAATTTATTAAAAAAAAGAAAAAAAATACTTGACGTGCGTTAGTTTTAAGGTATAAATAAGAGGTATAGTTTCATTTTTATCATTTTATACTTCATTGATTTTGATGTAATAAAAAAGATCGAATAGATATATTTCAAGTAGTACATTTTCCCTTAAAAAGGTACTCCATAATTTATACCTAATGAATGATGTCATAATTTTATAACATCTTACAAAAAGTTGAATAAATTTATTATTATTCAAAATAAATCACATATAAAAAATATGATCTTCGCCAATGAGGCCTAACTCAAATGGCAAAATTGAGTCACTCAAAACTTCTCTGTTGTAAGAGATTTTGGATTCAATCTCGTCTGCGTGTAATGTAGTTTTTTCACTTTTGTATGGATAATTTTTTCATCTTTGTGTAGGTAGTGGACCCGACTGCGTGCGATTATTTTTTCACCTTTGTGTAATGTAGAAGTTTTGCTTACCTATGGGTCACTTATTTGATTAAATAATAAATACTTTTGATAATTCTTAAAAAAAATCTTCATTTTGAAACGATAAATTTGTATTTCATTATAGGGTTAAGTATCAAATACGCCCCTCACATAGAGGCCCATATCACGTATAGCGCCCTATACTCGATTTGGGTTCAACTAAACCCCCGAAGTCCTTAATTTGGTGCAATTATACCCTCCGCCATAATGGCCGTTTAACACCGTTAAGTATTAATTTTTTTTTCGTTGGTGGTGGGACCCACGCCTTCTTCTTCGCCAAGCTCGCCGGAAACACGCTAGTTAACCACAAATATCAGTAGAGAGATGAATAGAGGTGAGGGCATCTGCTAATGAGATTGCAGATGGGGTCGAAGCTGCTGCTCTTCACTTTCCGACGTGTTTCCACCACCAAGGAAACGGAGGGGCTAATTGCACGGAATTAAGGACTTCGGGGTTTAGTTGAACCGACCTTGACTATAGGAATTTATACGTGATAAGGACCTCTATGTTAGGGACGTATTTGATACTTAACCATTCATTATATTGGGAAGGGCTATAGTGAAAACAGCTCTTAAAATAAAAACTACAAACCAACAAAAATGTATGAATTTTATGTAGAACACGTATGAATTCATTGTATAAAGGTATGAATTGCGAAAAATATTGCTACCTATGGAATTCGAACTCAGGACCATAAATTCATCCAATAAGATAATGAATCAACCGTAGATCTTAATGATCTAAAGACTGAAAATGGTTTATATTTTATACAATAAAATATATTTTTATTATATTCCTCCCCCATTATATTAACCATAAATTTGTCTCTCATTATATTATCTTCCTATTAAGAGGAATAAAATTTTCACATGCTTGCAGCTTGCGCAATAAAATTTATTCCATATCCCTCACTAGCTTACACGTTACTAAATTGACACGTTCTCTAAATAAAAATTAAACACATACTTGCACAATAAAATTTATTCCTTGTCCTTACTAGTTTACACGTTACTAAGTTGACATGTAAATCAAATGTTTAAATTCCATAAAATTTATTCTTGCAACTTTTTTTTTTTTTGAGGAATTATAGTACCATATAATTAGTCTTATTTTCTGAGTTTTTAAGGCTCCCATGTTACACAATGAATCTAAAAATCACTTCCATTTGGATGGATGAAATATTTATAACTATATAAACTATTTAACTTAATAATAGCTTTTATTTTAAAATATAATTCATTAAATGATTATTTACAAAAACAAATTCTACTTTAAGTGATGCATTTACTTTTGAGAATAAGTCTAAATATATTCAACTTAGCATAGTTAACATTATTACGGATTAATTCATTGTTTATTAAAATGGATTGAAATTTTGAGATATTCTAAATTATTTGATTTATATCCTATTAAAAAATATAATTAAAAAATAAAAATACTCAATTAATAAATTATAAAAAAGTAAAGGAGTAGTAGACAGAAATACACATGTTTTTTTTCATTTTCTTGTTTATATCACCACATTTTAATTTGATCCTAAAATACATCAATTTATAAATTATTCACAATTGTCCCACGAATTGCAAGTTCACCCAAGTTAAATCTGATTTGACAATAGGAATGCCAATGTGGCAATCGAAATCGTCAAATCACACACACGCTCCACTCTCTCTCACACACTTCCCAGCCCAGCCCGACAGATCCTCCCTCCTATCCCAGCAGACCTTCTCGAGCCGACAGATTCTCGGAGATCTGGCGGCGCCCGTGACGAGGACAGAGTGGCCGTTGTGGCAGCGGATCTTGGCGGAGGCACAGACTTGCTTCTCCCATTGGATGCCGCCAAGACGAAACCAAACCACAAAGCATTGAAACCAGACCTTGATCTTCAAATTCATAATTAGTTTTCATCTCTCAATTCTCATGGATTCAAACCCCCGATCCCAAACCCCAATTCTTTCTCAAAATGCGCACCCAAGAACAAGAAGGATTTCAAAGTTTCATTACGCATCTCAAATCTCTCACTCTCTCTCCAAGAATATATAGAGAGCCAGCCACCCTAGAAGGAACCGAGCACCTCCTATCCCACAAGCAAAGCAGACAGACACATATTACATATTCATTTTCTCTCTTTCCATAATATAGAGCTACCTCTTTTACAGCTCTTCAGGCAGAGACCCTCTCATTTCTCTCTCTCTCTCTCTCTTCTTCCTCGATATTCAAACGACCTTTGTCGGAGCAAAAATGGTCAAGTACCAGAAAATTTTTCTACATAGCTAGTGGAGAAAAAAAAATTACAAAAGAAAGATAGCTCACTGCAATGCGGGAGAAAAGAAAAATTACAGTGGAAAAAAGAAAACTTACAGAAAAATGGTAAAGTACCAGAAAAAAGTTAGCCGACCTTGGCGCCGAAGTAATTGGTGAAGATGTGTAGGGATGGGATGTTCTTGATGGTGGGAAGGGAGTAGTTCTTGGCGAGAAGGTTGTTCATGGCGCCGTTGTCGACGACGTAGATGGTGATGGTGCGGCGGCGATTGATCTCGCCACCGTGAGATAGTGGTTGAAGGTGGATGGTTTAATTGCACCAAATGTGGTGGGAGCCATATATATATATATATATATATATATATATATATATATATATATAACGGTGTTACACGACCATTTTTGGTGAGGGTTTAATTGCACTAAATTTGGGACATCGGGGCTTGATTGATCCAATGTTGGGTATAGAGCGATAAACGCGCGCCATAGGGGTGTTTATGTTAGGGTTGTAATTGCTACTTAACCCTTGAATAAACAAGATGTCAGAACTGCCTCGGAGAGGACCGATGATGATGACAAAGCTGAAGTGGCATTTTTGGAGAAAAAAGTGTAATTATTCAAAAGGTTATTAGCGAATATAAGAAATCAGAAATAAAACGTCGGAGGTCAAGAACATGAAGTCAGCACTGGTGAAGATTCTAACAACACATCCGATAAAAATTGTTAGCTAGTTATTAATAGTGTGCTCAGTGAAAAAGATAGAGACACAGACGTTGCATGTTGTATACGTGAAGTAGATGAATTTTACCTTTTAGCCCCTGTATATTTCCTCTATAAATAGGAGAACTCTCATCTTTGTAAGTTTACGCTATCTATTAATACAAAAAGTAATTTTTTGAGTTCTTCGAGGAGTTCTTCAAATGTTCTTCCTTATTCAAGCAATTTATCACACTCAGGTTTAATTTTACAGAATTTAAAAATTATTTAAGTAAAAGTGTTGATATTTGTTTCATCACACACATATATACATGAGAATTTTGTGATTATATTGTAACACTCTAATTTTCATAAACTTTACTATTTAAAAATTTAGAGAAACAAAGATAGAAAAATAAAATTTCTCGAATTTCCAAAAGTTTAAACTAATTAAAAAAAAATCATCTTGCCAAAACTAAGTTATAACATGAAATAAAACGATAAACTAAAATGTATAAGTTCAACGTAAATTTCTATGAAAATACATAATCTTTATTCATTCTCGACTTCCATGGCCACCTCGACTCCAGAACTGCAAAACTGAAAGGATAGTAGGGGTGAACATATTGAAAATATATTCAGTGAGGAAACATGCACATATTCACATACGCTCTAACATGCAAATAATTCACATTGTCATACACATATACTGATAATCTGATGAGCGAACTGAAAGACCCTGAAACTGATCATGTATCTAGACATGATATACTGAACATGTATCTCTACATGGCTGGATTTTTTATCATGTCCAGATACATGAGGACATGATCAGAAATTCAGCCTTGTAGAGATACATGTTCAGTTTATCATGTCCAAAGCGTGTGGCATAGCATGAAAGTTGGTTGAACTTTCTTTCGTAGTTGGTGATGGACAACTCTACATGGTTTAATTTTTTTATCATGATATACTGAACATGTATCTTTGCATGGCTAAATTTTTTATCATGTCCAGATACATGATCAGAAATTCAGTCATGTAGAGATACATGTTCAGTTTATCATGTCCAAAGCGTGTGGCATAGCGTGAAAGTTGGTTGAACTTCCTTTGCTTCATGATGTCCCACGACCTTTTTGGTTTCAAGATCTCCGACTAAGTAGCTTAAATCTATCGTGAATATCATTTACCTTTTCAGCCCCAACCACCATAACACCATTGCTTAACGGGGTTCAAATGCCTGCTCTATTTTGTGCTAACTATTTGCTTTGGCAGCTTTGAGTGCGTGTTCTCTTCGATGGAAAAGTGTGAAATTTTTCCACTCTTTCCACATGTCCTATGGGATGGATAATTTTCTCTGGATAGGATAGATGTGTTTTTTTTTTTCAAGCAGCCCCTTTTCCTTTCTAGTGGGGTATTGATGTGATAATATTTTCTCATATTTTTCCACCCTAAAGAGCATGGGATGAAAAAAGGCGGGTGATGAGGAGTAATATATGTAGAGCAGAGGAATGCTTTCACCAATGGAATCACGGGAAGCAGCGAGGTAGCTTTCGCCAGAAGAATCATCCTCGACCAGAGGAATCGTACCCTTCAGAGGAATCATCCTCGCCAGAGGAAGCATACCCGCCAGAGGAACCGTCCTCGCCAGAGGAATCATACCCGCCAGAGGAGCCACCTTTGCCAGAGGAACTACCTTCGCCAGAGGAGCCACTTTCGTCAGAGGAATCGTTCTCGCCAGAAGAATCACTTTCACCAGAGGAGTCTCAATCACTAGAGAAGTCACTTTCGCCAGAAGGAATCAACAAAAGCACGGTGAAATCTCCCGCGTAAAGGCGAATTTCCCATCATACCCTCGACCACGCAAGGCGCATGCGTGGGCATTGATTTTACTATTTTGCCCTCCCATGTAATCTATAAATAAGCCCTAAGCTCGTGCATTGTAACTTACGTTATCTCTCATTCTAAAAGACATCATTAGTTTTTATCTTGAGTTCCTGCATTCCGACTGTTTTCTTTGTCTCCTCCGTTCAATCATACTAGGTATAGTCTACGTTTACTGCTCTTTAGTCTAGGTGTTGGTTTCTTGTTTCACCAACTGGCGCCGTCTGTGGGAAAATAACTGAGTTAGGATGTGAGTTTGGGGTCGCCGGCGCATGCAGATATGAAATTCCAATCGGGTTTGCGTGTGTCGGCACCGTTTGAGCCGATAATTCGGGCACCAAGATGAATTCGATCCGTTAATTACGTTTTTCGGGCTGATTTGCTTTTAAGCTTCTGCGATCTGTGTTTATTTATGATTTTTGGTGCATGGGGAAAGGTGGTGAAAGTCGTAGATCGTGAATTAGGAGGATTTTTGTTTATTTACCGATTGATCGGTTTAATTGTATGTGAACGAAGGGTTTTCTTCGTAGAACTGGGGTTTTTCTTACAAACCTGATATTTGTACCGGTGGATTGTGGGATAGTACTCTGTTTTTGGTTGTGTTGAGTTTTTGCTGTTGATTTACGGGTTTTGCACCGATGATATGTTGATTAATACCTTGTTCCTGTTATCCTGGGTTTTTGCTGTTGATTTACGGGTTTTGCATCGGTAATATGTTGATTAGCACTCTGTTTTTGTTATGCTGGGTTTGTGCTGTTGATTTACGGCTGTTTTTCGTTTAAGGGTGATAATTATCGGTGTTTTCCATGTTTTTACGGCTAAATCTTCGTTTCGTACCTTGTTTAACACGTTCTGTTAATAATCCGGCTGATTGCTGTGATGATTTTGCCGTTTTTGGGTGTTATGGTTATTTTACTGCACGATCGTGATAATTTTGGGCCGTGATGTTTGTTTTCCCTGCATAATTCTCTTTCTCTATCATTTCTGACGCACTTCGCTAACGAATTTCGTGGTTGATGTTTTGTTTATATCCGTCTTTGGGTTTTCTTGCGAGTTCAAAGAGGAATTTCCTAGTTGTTGCTCTGCCATTCGTGCTCTGTTATTTCAATCAGTGCACTGGGTTTATTTCCCAGTGCACAGGGATATCTTGAGGGGGAATTTTTAACGGCCTCCGCGCCGGTGTTCGGGATTTCCTATTTCAGCAATTTCAATCAGTAAATGAGGATCTACTCATTTGTCGTCTGGATTTCTTCTCACTTTGTTTATGTGTAGGTACTATGGGTTCCTCTGAAACTCGCCGTATTCTGGAGAAGGAGGGGATCGGCGAGTTTGATAGTCAATCCATTTCTCCCGTGTTCGAGGAGGAGAGGCCGAGGGAGAAAGCGCGGCTGAAAGACCAAGTGTCGCAACTGAAACACCAGATCCAGGATCTGGAAGAATCACTGAGGGAGAAATCCCAGAGGGACGATAGAGGGCAGAGGTCAGAGAAATCAGACAGAGCAGAGAAGTCGTATCGGTCAGAGAGATCCCATCGTTCAGAGAAATCACGTTACATAGAAAGGTCAGAAGGACGGGAGCTGGAGTACTCCTCTGGCAGACCAGTGCATAAGGGTCACAAGCGCCACCATGCTCACGACTCCCCGAAGGAAAGGCGGGAACATGGGAGGTACAAGGAGGATAAAAGGGCCAAGCCATCAAGGTTCCACCCCATCAATAACCGCAGTCCGTTCTCCGACGACATTCTGGCGGATACTTTGCCCAGAAGCTACAAACCTATTTCGCTGGACTATGATGGTACCACTGATCCAGAGATACACCTCAACCGATTCGAGGGACTGGTTACTCTACACATGTATACAGAGGGCATCAAATGCCGCATATTCTCCACCACGTTGACCGGCCCCGCTCAGCTGTGGTTTGGGACGCTTGCCCCAAATTCCATCCATTTGTTTGAGGACTTACGAGTGCATTTTCTGAGACAGTTCGCGAGCTCGCGAAGGGTTGGGAAATCAGCCATCTCGCTGATGGACATTAAACAAGATCAGAATGAAACTTTGCGGGAATATACTGCCAGGTTCAATCTCGCTGCTCTGGAAGTGCCAGAGGCGGAATCCCAAATCAAGAATTGTGCCTATGTCAGAGGGCTAAAGCCAGGGCTCTTCTTTGATGAGCTGCAAATCAGACCGGCTAGGGACTTCGACGATATCATGTCTAGACTACCGGGATACTTACAGTTGGAAGATGCCAGGATGGCAAGGAAAGCTGAAAACGACAAACACAAGGCTAAAAAAGTCGAGGAAACACCAGAGAGGCAGCAACACCAGGATAGGGCCCCTTTCAGAGGATTACCCCCGAGAGTACCTCCCACCCAGGCAGAGGGACCACACCGCCAACAACGCACTGTGAATGAAGTTACTCGTTTCGACGAGTACACCCCTTTGAACAAGACATCGGAGGAGATCTTCCATCTGATCAAGAATCAACCATTTTTCAAGGCGTCTGGGACTTACCGAGATGGGCAGCCCCAACAGGGACCTAACAACAAACTATGCGAGTATCACAATGCCTATGGGCATTTTACCAAACATTTGGGGCATCTGAAGCATCAGTTGGAGCTTTTGGTGCGGACAGGTAACCTGGATCAATTTATAGTCCGAAGGAACGAAACCCAGGCACAGAGGCCAGAACAGAGGCATGTTACTTAGATGACACGACAATTTGTAGACCGAATACTCTTTTTCCCCACAGGGGTTTTAACGAGGTTCGGGGCCATGATATCAATAAAATTGGATACATGGTTCTAGGGATTTCCCTGGTGTTGTCTAGTTCATTTTTTATTATCGTTTTTTCAAATTGCATATTTTACTTAACATGTTCATGCAGAGGCATTGCACATGTCACTAGAGGGGGGAGTAGGGTGTATACCCGTAGTCCCCAATTTACAAATTCAAAATTGTTTCTTAGCAAGTTAAGGGAAAAGCAGAGGAATCATTGCTATCGTAAGCCGCGAAAGTTGGTTGCACCCCCAGGGTCTTCCATGCTCCGCGCAGAGAAATGGAACGCGGAATTGCTTCTTAGCAAGTCAAAGGAAAAATAAACAACCAGGGGCACCGCTCGAACAAAGGGAAGAGCAGAGGAATCAGACTGCCACCAGAGCAGAGGAATCATGCTCCCACCAGAGTAGAGGGATCATGCTGCCACCAGCGCAGAGGGTTACTATCTAACCGTAAGCCACGAAAGTTGGTTGTACCCCCCGGGTCCTCCATGCTCCGTGCAGGGTACTATTTTTGTTCAACCGTAAGCCACGAAAGTTGGTTGCACCCCCCGGGTCTTCCATGCTCCGTGCAGGGTATTATTTCTGTTCAACCGTAAGCCACGAAAGCTGGTTGCACCCCCCGAGTCTTCTATGCTCCGTGCAGGGTATTATTTCTGTTCAACCGTAAGCCACGAAAGTTGGTTGCACCCCCCGGGTCTTCCATGCTCCGTGCAGGGTATTATTTCCGTTCAACCATAAGCCACGAAAGTTGGTTGCACCCCCCGGGTCTTCCATGCTCCGTGCAGGGTATTATTTCCGTTCAACCGTAAGCCACGAAAGTTGGTTGCACCCCCGGGGTCTTCCATGCTCCGTGCAGGGTATTATTCCTGTTCAACCGTAAGCCACGAAAGTTGGTTGCACCCCCCGGGTCTTCCATGCTCCGTGCAGGGTATTATTCCTGTTCAACCGTAAGCCACGAAAGTTGGTTGCACCCCCCGGGTCTTCCATGCTCCGTGCAGGGTATTATTTCCGTTCAACCGTAAGCCACGAAAGTTGGTTGCACCCCCCGGGTCTTCCATGCTCCGTGCAGGGTATTATTTCTGTTCAACCGTAAGCCACGAAAGTTGGTTGCACCCCCCGGGTCTTCCATACTCCGTGCAGGGTATTATTTCTGTTCAACCGTAAGCCACGAAAGTTGGTTGCACCCCCCGGGTCTTCCATGCTCCGTGCAGGGTATTATTTCTGTTCAACCGTAAGCCACGAAAGTTGGTTGCACCCCCCGGGTCTTCCATGCTCCGTGCAGGGTATTATTTCTGTTTAATCGTAAGCCGCGAAAGTTGGTTGCACCCCCCCGGGTCCTCCATGCTCCGCGCAGAGGGTTACTATCTAATCGTAAGCCGCGAAAGTTGGTTGCACCCCCCGGATCCTCCATGCTCCGCGCAGAGTGTTCAAGCTTGGATGGGAAGCAGCGAAGGAATGCTTGGATGAGAAGCAGCAAAGGAATGCTTGGATGGGAAGCAGCAGCGAAATCCTCGCCAGAGGAGTCAGCGAAAATCCTCGCCAAAGGAGTCAGCGAAATCCTCGCCAGAGGAGTCAACGAAATACCCACCAAAGGATTCAGCAAAAATCCTCGCCAAAGGAGTCAGCGAAATCCGCGCCAGAGGAGTCAACGAAATACCCACCAAAGGATTCAGCGAAATCCTCGCCAGAGGAGTTAGCGAAATCCTCGCCAAGGGATTCAGCGAAATCCTCACCAGAGGAGTCAGCGAAATCCTCACCAGAGGATTCAGCGAAATCCTCGCCAGAGAAGTCAGCGAAATCCCCAAAACAGGAGTCAGAGAAATCCCAGGGAGGAAGATCAGAGAAATGCTTGGAACAAGCACAACGGGCCAAACCAAGGATGCTCCCAGCAGAAGAATCACAAAGACTTCAACAAAAACAGAGATCATACCCTATTTTACAAAAACATACATCATAGTTGGAGATCCGGGAAGGCAAGCTCAACATCAACAAGCAACAAAAATAACATAAAGCACGAAAGAAAGCAGGACCAACACAGAGATCTAAAGGCGAAACAAGCGGTGAAGAAATTTCATTTACAAATGCCAAAGAAGCAGACTATACATCAAAAGCCACAGATAGGTACTAAGTTTTTACAAATCAAAAAGTTACAAAAATATCCATCAAGTCAAAAAGGGAGATTAGGGCCATCAGGGAGGAGGAACAGAGGAGTCTGCAGCAGTATCAGAGGGCTTGGAGGCAGCAGCAGCAGAGGGATCCAGGACAAGGGCAGGGACAACAGAAGATTTGGGAGCGGTGGAAGCTCCACCAGAGGAACCACCTACCTCAAGCACCGGCAATATCTCGGAGAATTGCACCGGGGGCAGACGTTGCTCCATGTTCAACAACTTTATTGCCTCAGAAATATACGCATCCTTGTTCTGGTACAAGGCATAAAGTTGTCCCACAGCGTCTGCTGAGGAGGCAGTGTCCTCGAAGACGGAGGTCTTCAAGCCAGAGGGCAGCGGGGGCTCCATGCGGAACTGAGCAAGGCTGTGGGGGCCAGCACCAGATCCACCCCTCAGTTTTTCCACAAATTTGGCCAGAGTTGCGCAAAAGGAGGGCTGATACTTCGGGGAGGAGAACGCCGGACCAGGATAAACCCCAAAGGCGAATTGGGGGATGGCTTTATTCAAGACCGGGTACCACCACGCGGGCTTTGCTGGGGCCTTAGCATCAATCCCCAATATCCTGTTGAGGTCCTCGTCCTTGATATGATCCATCAAGGCCCTCATGTCCAGAGTCGCGATCTGCTCCTCTGTCGCTCCTACCGTCTCCGCCGTTTTCGTGGATATCTCTTGTATAATGTGGGCGAAAATGGGTGCAAACCCCTCCAGGTAGTCGGGATGCTTCTGGAAAGCTGCCAGAGTGCCCTCCAACATGAAATCCAGAAACCGCTGGCCTTGGGGAGAGACAAAAAACTCCAGGCGCTGGTCCCTGGCCCCCAATACATAACCCCGCACCTGGGCATCTTCACACGCCTTTTTCCACTGGCGGCAAGTGTCCTTATGCTCCCGCTGGTACGTCTCCCGGAATCGGGTAAGGTTATCATAACCTTCCTTTTTAGCCCTGGCCAGCTCAGAGACTAGGGACGACTTCTCCACCTCTAGCTCAGCATTGCGAGCTTGCAGGGTAGCAACTTCCGCCTCAGCCTTGCTAAGACGCTCCACCACTCCGGCAACATCGTCATCGCGCTTGGCTACTTCCGCCTGCTCTTTTTCTCTCTCTTTCTCCAGTGCATCATAACTATTGACGCACTGGATAGCCGCCCACATCCGGGACTCCACCTGCAGAGAAATAAATGGGGTAATGTCAGAGTGGAGAAATAACTTTTGCCAAGAAGAATCGATTTCGGCAGAGAAATCAAGAGGTTAGTAATTTAATCTTTAATTAAAGTACAAAATGCAGGGTACCTGAAGAGCCAACTGGCCAAGCTGGCTGGCCAGAGCCCCTGGTTTCAATTTCCCCGCTATCTCCTTATCCTTCGGGTGAACACGGGAAGACACGGCATCGACAAACTCCTGCCCCGATAAACTCAAAATCGGACCGGGAATGATCACCTCTGACTCCTCAGCGGGAGGGTCTGCAACCTTGCCTTTCCCCTTTTTGGCGGCAGAAGAGAGAGCCCCCGAGCCACCAGCAGACTTCTTCGTGGGTTCCATGGACTTGCCGGCCTTCTTTAGGCCCTCTTGTTTTTCCTTCTCGCCCACAGAAATCAGAGAGCCCCTTTTTCTCTTCTTTGTGAGCCCGGAAGTGGCGATCTCTGGGACCGAGCCGGGAGAAGGGACGTCATCAGTAATGTCCACAACAAGGACATCTTCTTCACCAGTACCGGATACTCCACCAGTACCGGAACGTCTGCGTCTATGAATAAGGCCACCGACATCAACCTCCGAATCCTCCGAGCTGAATGTGCGCAGGACCTCCTTTTTCTTCCCCTTACCAGGGCGAGAGCCTTGGGAAGGGGTATCCATCCCAGGAGTCTCTATCACCGGGTGAGAGGTGTCTACCTCAGGCCTGGTTGGTTGTTCTAAAAAGCCTGTATGGGAGTCAGAGCCTCCCGAACCACGTCCCCCGCTGCGAGTGGGAGAAGCGGCGGCAGCCAGATCGAGCCCGCACTTGGCCCTCCAAGCCATGTCTGCAAATAAAAAATTCTACGCTGTTAGAATCAGGGTAACAAAAGTCAATATATTTTCTAACACATATTTTTTACCTATTGATGCCTGTGGATACAGGGGAAACAGACCATTGGTTGCCAAAGCCGAATTATTCTCGGCAAGAGATCTACATTCTAAGGGGCGGGCGTTGTTTATGGCATTAAGTCGGGCTATAACCCCCAGGTCAAATGCGGAAGGGGCATCCAGAGAGGCTGGTTTGTAGGTGGTCCGTGGGCTATGCCATTCCAGCTCCAGGGCGCCGTGGTCGCGCCAGGAGCCAATAAGGGTGCGCACATAACAATATTGGTTTAAAAAACATTTGTCAAAAGAATTTAGAGAAGAAAGGAAGGTAGTAGGATATTTCTGAAGACCAGCAAAGCTATACATGGGACTGCCTTGCATACGGAGAGACTGGGTCTGAAAGAACAATTTGGCGGTATCCCCAACACCGTGGGCTCGGCATAGAATGTGGAAGGCATATAACCTCCAGATGGCAGAGGGGGTGATTTGATAGAAAGGGATGCAATAATGGTTGCAAACCTCAACCAAGAGAGCAGGGGGAGGAAGCCTTAGGCCAGCATCTATCTGGGCTTTCCAAATAGCCGCTGTTTTAGGATCGCGCAATCTCTCAGGGGGAGTTGAGGCTTTAGAGAAGGCTAGGAATTTTAGGCTTTCGGGACGACGACACTTGTTCCTCATCCTTTCCATCTCCGCGACACCAAGGCGAGAGTTGGGAACAGGCTTAGGAGGTTGGGGTGTTTTCTTAGTCCTCTTTTTAGGCTGGGAAGGACTGGGGGTAGCCTGAGAATCGTGTGAGGCGGAAGGGGAAGGAAGGTCTACAGGATCTTGGGGCTGGGGAGAGGAAGACGAAGAACCTTGGGGAGAAGGAGAAGGCGACTGCGAGGGTTGGGGAACGGAAGTGGAGGCCATTGTCGGAATTTTTAAAGCCTAGGGTTTCTAACACGCTCAATCAGAGCACCAACAATTACACAACTACACTACAACTAATTACAGATACCAGCAAAGGAAGCGCACGATTTACCTACAGTCAGGAGTTCCTTAAGGTCGACGGAAAGGGCTGGAACGGTGGGGTCGCAGGAAAATCGCCGGAACAGTAAGAAGAAAATCGCCGGAATCGAGAGAAAAAACGAGTAAGTGCAGAAACAAAATGAAGAAGATGAAGGGATAAAAATTCAAAACTGACTAAGTAACGTACGCGGGCAACTACCACTATACGGGATGAACGACACATGGCCCTAAAAAAGCAATCGACGATCGAGAATTTCTACGGGGAGGCGAAAGGACGCGAAGGCTGAAAAAGTAACCTTGGGATACGGAAAAAGCACTGTAGAAAGAGCAGGCATTTAATGCTGGTGACGTCATCTACGCGGGCGAATCCTCTGACTAGTTGCACCATTCCAGAATGAACTAGTCAGACCAGAGGGGGGAGTAGCAAAAATTCCAAAGAAAAAGTTTACAGGGCTTACCTTTGCTTTCTTACAATATTAAGAAGTTTTATGTCTTCATGATTTGCAGGGATCAAGGAAAACAGCACAGCGCTGGTTTTAACATTACTTCGCTGGTTGAACACGAAGAATACCCGGTTCAACCAGACTAGAGGGGGGAGTAGTTGATGAGGAGTAATATATGTAGAGCAGAGGAATGCTTTCACCAATGGAATCACGGGAAGCAGCGAGGTAGCTTTCGCCAGAAGAATCATCCTCGACCAGAGGAATCGTACCCTTCAGAGGAATCATCCTCGCCAGAGGAAGCATACCCGCCAGAGGAACCGTCCTCGCCAGAGTGATAACACTCATATTTCCATGGTTTTTAATGTTCATATGATGTTAATTTTATAGGAAATTGAGTGTTGGATGATTGTTTTGTGCTTAAATTGCTTTATCTTGTGAAACATGATTCTTACTCGAACTTTGAAGGAATTTACAGGTTTATTGAGTTCGAATTTGGAAACCTATGCTGAAATAGAAGTTGTAGATCGTCTCGATACGAGTTCGTGAGCGCAAACGGATCATAAATCGGAGATCGGACGAGAAAGTTATGGCCGAAACAAAAACGTCGCGCGCAGCAGTCAAAATTCGGCGACCTAAACGGCGACCGCCGAGTTGGTCGCCGAAATTCCTGTTTCAAATTTGCACTACGAGCGTTAAATTCGGCGGGCGCCGAATTTGGCCGATTTTCAGACCAAAAACGGCGACCAATTCGGCGATCGCCGAGTTTGGTCGCCGATATAGGCGGTTTTGCGAGATTTTTCGATTTTTAGAGTTCTTCTGGGTTTCAAACACTGTATTTTACCCTGACACTATAAATAGGTCTTCTTTTGACCTATTTTGGGTTCCTTTTTCAGTCCAAAACTTTTATTTTCTCAGTTTCATAGCTTTAGATTATTATTGCTTTCCAGTTTTTACAGCTTGGATTGGATTTCCACAAGATTGAAGATTCAAACCGCTACAATTGTTTTATTCAGAGTTTTATTTAATTCAGTTCTTTCAATTGCGTTCTCATTAATTATATTTTTGCTTTCTTTTATTATGTCTGGCTAGTTCTTTTATCTGAACCTAGGGTTTGTATATAGCTGATTGATTATGTGTTTTTGATTTATTGATATCAATTTGCCCTCTAACTTATGATTCATGATTCCTGGTGCTTAATCTCTTGTGAATTATCTGATCAATAATTTACATGTCTAGCTGTTCAGTTTGAGTCTTGAATGCGATAATTGTTCAGCCGATTCAGGAATGCATGATATAGTGTTAGCCTTGAGTCTTGAATGCGACAGGTGAAGCTATAGGAAGCTATTCTTTATGTGCTATTTGGAGTTAATTTATTCCTTGGAGTCTTGAATGCGAAAAGGGATTAATTAATCTACGTTCATAGGTGGTCGTTAGAGACGCTTGTGAATAATATAGTGATCTTTCATCAGGGTTGGATTAAAATTGGTATTTGAATCAATAAGTTGAATGCATGTAGTTGATTGGTGAAAATACATCCCTAGGGTCAGAGCTTTCCTTTTATTTGAGTTAATTATCATAGTTTACATGCTCTTTAGTTTTATTTAATTAATCTTAGTTCTTAATTCACCTTCATAATCGTTTCACTTGCATACTGTGAGAGTTTGTGTAGGAAATAGATAGAGTGATTTCGTTTTACAGTCCCTGTGGATACGATATCCGATTGCTGTTTATACTACGATTACACCGTGTTAGTTGCGGTATTTTTGTTGCTAATAAAATAGATATCAACTTTTTGGCGCCGTTGCCGGGGACTGTTTAGATTTTGCTTTAATATTTCCAATAGGACTTTATAGTACTGCAAGTTTTTTTTTGTTTTTATTTTTCTTTTCTGATCTTTTTGATGTTTCTGTAGGTTGCATATGAACACACGATCTCACGGAAATCTTCTATTTGAGTTTGACCCTGAAATCAATAAAACCTTGCGCAACCTAAACAAGCAGAACGATCAAGTTGAGACAGAAACGATGGCTACTCCAGAGCAAATCCAAATTCGAGCTTTGCAAGAGCAGTTGAAGAAGCTGCTTGATGCACAGGAGACAAGAGAGGCTCAGAAACAACCAGCCATCAATGAAGCGTTCATACCACAGTATGTGTACCAGGAGCCCCCACGAGTGAACGTTAACAACTTTGAGCTGAAAATGAGTTTGATCACGATGGTCCAACAGAGCCAATATGGTGGACAAGCGATTGAAGACCCTAATGCGCACCTGGCGCATTTCCTGGAGCTGTGTAGCACGGTGAAGATGAATGGTGTCCCTGATGACATTATCCGTCTTCGTCTTTTTCCCTTCTCACTGCGAGATAAGGCGAAGTCGTGGTATCATACGCTGCAGCTGGGAGAGAATATCGTGTGGGAGGATTTGGCTCATGCATTCCTACGCAAGTTTCATCCACCTGGCCTTACGTTGAAGTTGAAGATGGACATCGTGCAGTTTCAACAGTACGATGGAGAAAAGCTAGCGGAGACTTGGGAGCGGTATCAGGAGAAGCTCAGAAAGTGCCCAAGCCACGGATTTGATGAAGGCACGCTCATTATCATGTTCTACAATGCTTGTGGAGAGCGTACAAGAATGCATTTGGACACAGCTGCAGGAGGTTCTCTGCTTCAGAAAGGCAGTTCAGAGGCTTGGAACATCATAGAGAGTATGGCTGCTACAAGCTACCAATGGCCAGTAGAAAGAGTACAATTGAAGAGGGTGGCAGCTGCTTCCAGTTCTGATCCTATGGCAGCAATGGTTACTCAACAGGCAGCGATGGCTACACAGCTGGCAGAGCTGACTACAAAAATTGGTGCGTTGAATGTTGGACGTCATGAGCAAGCTGTGATAGACCCGTCAAGCATGGAAGATGTCAATTTTGTGAATGGCAGAAATTATGGGAATTTCCAGCAAGGACAACCAGGAATGTATGGCAGAAATCAACAATTTCAACAGGGTCAGCAGCAGTTCCAGCCAGGAGCACGCCCGCATCCTAACCTTTCTTACGGCAATCCGAACAATGCTTTGCAGCCTCCACCTGGATTTTCTGTGTCTAGCGGAGGAGTTATCAATGAGCCAAAGAAAGATTCGATGGAAGACATGATGAAGCAGGTGTTGGGAAAGATAGGTGGTTTGGAAACGAATGTAGGTGCGTGGAAGACCAACATGGAGACCCAAGTGAGTCAAATAGGAAATCATGTTTCATCATTGTCTAAACAAGTGCAGATGTTGGAGACTCAAGTTGGTCAGATGGCCAACCAAGCAGCTGCGCAGCACACACCAGGAAAGTTTCCTAGCAACACTCAGTTCAATCCGAAGAGCCAACATCAACAGCCTCAGCAAAATCAGCAATGTCATTCCATACGGGTGGTTGATAATTCAGTTGAGGATGAAGAGCAGCGGGATCATACAGAGCAGCGGGACGGCAAGAATGGAAAGGAAAAAAATGTAGAGATTATGGAGGAGGATGACCTGGAGACGATTGTGTGCGATTCGCCGCATACTTCTAAGGTATCGTCGAATACCTCTGCTGTTAAGAAGCCAATTCCTACTCCTACGTTTCCCAGGCCAGAGTACAAGCCTGTAGCACCCTTCCCGAATAGACTGGCAAAGCCGAAGATGGATGAGAAGTTTTTGGAGACATTTAAGAAGTTGGCTGTGAATATTCCTTCCGTGGAGATCTTGAGAAACAAGCCAAATGAGGTGCAAATTGTGAAGGCTGTGATGGAAAAGAAGAGAGCATTCAATGAATTTGAGGAGGTGCTCGCAGTGAAGGAGTATCAGTTGGCTCCAAAGAGAGAAGATCCAGGCAGCTTCAATATTCCTGTGAAGATTGGAAAGTCACTGTTTGAGGAAGTGATGTGTGACACCGGAGCAAGCATAAATGTCATGCCTCTCAAAGTGTATAGGAAGTTGCAACTGGGGGATTTGAAGCCAACTAACAAGACAATTCAGCTTATTGATAAGTCTTGCTCTAAACCTCTAGGAGTAGCGGAAGATGTGCTTGTGAAAGTGAGTGATTTTTTCTTCCCAGTCGACTTTGTAGTGTTGGATATTCCGGAGGATCCAAAGATGCCTTTGCTGTTAGGAAGACCTTTCCTTGCCACATGTGGAGCAAAGCTAGATATGCAAAGGGGGACGATGACATTGGGAGCCTATGGGGAAACTGTGATTTTCAAGAAACCTCCACCAAAGAAAGTTCCCCAGAATGAAGTGATTAATTTGGCTGACAGTTTTCTAGCAAATTCGGAGGATGAAGAGGTTGAGAAGAATGAGCTGCCCAAGTATGAAGCCAAGAAAAAAACTCCAAAACCAAAAGAAGTTCTAACTTTTGAGATGTGTTTGTTTTTGGAGCATGATGGGGGGTCTTTGAAAACCCATACCCCCAAGAAGAAGAAAGTGAAATTCCGGATTTTTCGGAATAAGAATGAAAAAGGGGCAATGCTTGTGGAGGATGTCCGAGCCAAGAGAAGTGTTTTGGTGGAGAGGGCACCCAAGAGTAGAAAAACCTTCCAATGGTTAGAATGTTGTTTCCGACCTCCATGAGTTTTTGAGGTATCGTCGAGCTCTAGACGTTAAATTAAGCACTTGTTGGGAGGTAACCCAACCTTTTTCTTTGTTTTGTTTTCCTTTCGTTTAGTTTCTTTTTGTTTCTTTGTTTTCTTTGTTTAGTGCAGTGTTGAGCTTGGAAGATGCGGGAACTCGCGCCTTGTTCATACCACCACCATGGAGCATGTATTTTTCTGTGAGTAGTGACACACATATCATCATCCCTCCAAACTTATTTTCGAACTTATGTTCTGTAATAAGTTTGGGGGAGGGGGGTGAGAATAGATATGTGTATCACTTTTATCTTTTTGTTGGCTTTATTGTTTTATCCTGCTTGGTTGGTGGTGTGTGTTTGTTTTATTTTTGAGTTAGTTATTACTCCATTAGATTTCTGGTGAGATGCCAATGATGATTTCTGTGAAAAAAAAAATTGAATTTGATTTTCTTTGATGATTTAAGCATAATTGGAACTAATTTGCATAATTCTAGAGTGATTTTGACCTTGACTTTTAGACGTTGAATAAACCTGTGAGATTTTGAGCCATAACTGTTTATAATACACAGTTTATTCTTTGTTGTGAGTTTTGTCATGCATGTGGTGATCTTCTAGAACTTGCCATGGTTTCTGTGTCGAGGTTGCTGTTGTGCCCAAGATTAGGAGATGATTTTAGGCCATCTTTTGTTAGCCTCATTATTTTCCCAAACACTGTCCTTAACGAAAAAAATTTATCCTTTGTTATCCACTTTGAGCCTATTTAGCTTTTATTCTTTAGCCGGATGATAGGGGGTGATGAAGTATATGGGAATCTTTGTGTGGTGAATATCATAGTGGTTCATGAAAAAGAAGGGATGATATTATGATACTATTTACTCTTATGAGCTCTAGAAAAGTTGTGGAAAGAAAAGAAAAAAAAAATTGTTCAAGAAAAAGAAAAAAAAAAGAAAAAAAAGAAAAAAAAAAGTGTAAAGTCGAGTGTTTATTGAGAAATTTGTTAGAAAATCGACTTTGTTTGTTGGAAATAAATGGAGAGCATAAAAGAGTGTTTAGTTTTGTATGGTGATGATTAAATCCCTTGAGTAGTGTTGATTATGGTGATATAGTTGGGTGGAAGATGGAATTTATTCCATACTTGATTAGTGAAGTCATATGGTGTTCTTGATTTATTTGAGTCACTTAGCCTATATTTCCCTACCTTAACCAATGTCCCTACATTATAACCCAAAGAAAAAGACCTTTTTGATCTTAGTCCTGGCACACTTTTAGCGATGGAGATTGTAGACGATTGGCAAGCTAATGGTAAGTGATCTATATTGCATTGAATTCGATGAGAGTATACACGTCCCGTTCCATCAAATTGAGAGTTGAGTGATACACATACCTTGTGAGATTCAATTGTTTGGAATGTCAAGGTTGATTTTGCTATAGGTTGTGTTTATTGGTGAATTTTGTGCTTAATTATTGAGGATTTGAGAATTCTATCATTCGTTATCTTTCGGAGGCATTGATGAGCTAGATTTCTTACCCATTCGTGTTATTGATTTTATTCTTCCCATTATTCGAGGACGAACAATGGCTTAAGTTTGGGGGAGTTGATAACACTCATATTTCCATGGTTTTTAATGTTCATATGATGTTAATTTTATAGGAAATTGAGTGTTGGATGATTGTTTTGTGCTTAAATTGCTTTATCTTGTGAAACATGATTCTTACTCGAACTTTGAAGGAATTTACAGGTTTATTGAGTTCGAATTTGGAAACCTATGCTGAAATAGAAGTTGTAGATCGTCTCGATACGAGTTCGTGAGCGCAAACGGATCATAAATCGGAGATCGGACGAGAAAGTTATGGCCGAAACAAAAACGTCGCGCGCAGCAGTCAACATTCGGCGACCTAAACGGCGACCGCCGAGTTGGTCGCCGAAATTCCTGTTTCAAATTTGCACTACGAGCGTTAAATTCGGCGGGCGCCGAATTTGGCCGATTTTCAGACCAAAAACGGCGACCAATTCGGCGATCGCCGAGTTTGGTCGCCGATATAGGCGGTTTTGCGAGATTTTTCGATTTTTAGAGTTCTTCTGGGTTTCAAACACTGTATTTTACCCTGACACTATAAATAGGTCTTCTTTTGACCTATTTTGGGTTCCTTTTTCAGTCCAAAACTTTTATTTTCTCAGTTTCATAGCTTTAGATTATTATTGCTTTCCAGTTTTTACAGCTTGGATTGGATTTCCACAAGATTGAAGATTCAAACCGCTACAATTGTTTTATTCAGAGTTTTATTTAATTCAGTTCTTTCAATTGCGTTCTCATTAATTATATTTTTGCTTTCTTTTATTATGTCTGGCTAGTTCTTTTATCTGAACCTAGGGTTTGTATATAGCTGATTGATTATGTGTTTTTGATTTATTGATATCAATTTGCCCTCTAACTTATGATTCATGATTCCTGGTGCTTAATCTCTTGTGAATTATCTGATCAATAATTTACATGTCTAGCTGTTCAGTTTGAGTCTTGAATGCGATAATTGTTCAGCCGATTCAGGAATGCATGATATAGTGTTAGCCTTGAGTCTTGAATGCGACAGGTGAAGCTATAGGAAGCTATTCTTTATGTGCTATTTGGAGTTAATTTATTCCTTGGAGTCTTGAATGCGAAAAGGGATTAATTAATCTACGTTCATAGGTGGTCGTTAGAGACGCTTGTGAATAATATAGTGATCTTTCATCAGGGTTGGATTAAAATTGGTAATTGAATCAATAAGTTGAATGCATGTAGTTGATTGGTGAAAATACATCCCTAGGGTCAGAGCTTTCCTTTTATTTGAGTTAATTATCATAGTTTACATGCTCTTTAGTTTTATTTAATTAATCTTAGTTCTTAATTCACCTTCATAATCGTTTCACTTGCATACTGTGAGAGTTTGTGTAGGAAATAGATAGAGTGATTTCGTTTTACAGTCCCTGTGGATACGATATCCGATTGCTGTTTATACTACGATTACACCGTGTTAGTTGCGGTATTTTTGTTGCTAATAAAATAGTGATCACAGAGGAACCGTCCTCGCCAGAGGAATCATACCCGCCAGAGGAGCCACCTTTGCCAGAGGAACTACCTTCGCCAGAGGAGCCACTTTCGTCAGAGGAATCGTTCTCGCCAGAAGAATCACTTTCACCAGAGGAGTCTCGATCACCAGAGAAGTCACTTTCGCCAGAAGGAATCAACAAAAGCGCGGTGAAATCTCCCGCGTAAAGGCGAATTTACCATCATACCCTCGACCACGCAAGGCGCATGCGTGGGCATTGATTTTACTATTTTGCCCTCCCATGTAATCTATAAATAAGCCCTGAGCTCGTGCATTGTAACTTACGTTATCTCTCATTCTAAAAGACAACATTAGTTTTTCTCTTGAGTTCCTGCATTCCGACTGTTTTCTTTGTCTCCTCCGTTCAATCATACTAGGTATAGTCTACGTTTACTGCTCTTTAGTCTAGGTGTTGGTTTCTTGTTTCACCAGCGGGGATCATTAAAATGTTGGTGAAAATCTCCATCTTTCCTATCCCTCATCTTCGTACGATAAATTTGCAGACAAAGAGAATGCACCCTAACAAGTATCACACCGGAGAATGATTGTATCGAAGAGGAATTTGTTATTTTTGCCGCAAGCCGGGGCATAAAGTCACATTTTGTCCAGACACACCCGAACGATAGGAATTCCAAGAATATGTTGGAATGAGATGAACCGAAACACACCCGAACGATAGGAATTCCAAGAATATGTTGGAATGGGACCACATATTCAAGGAGAGTTTAGCGGATTTGAATGAGCTACTCATATCAACAAAATGCATCTCCTTTTTTGGTGCCCATGTGGAAGAAACTCCAAGGTTAAGCGTGCTTGGCTTGGAGCAATTTCGAGATGGGTGATCCCCTGGAAAGTTTCTTGGGGAGCGTGTGAGCGAGGATAAAGCACGCTAGAAATGACAAGTGTTGGTCTGTGGGGACAACCGTTAAGTTTGGAGTCGGGCTTAGGGCTGTGCATCGGTTCAAAACCGAACCGACCCAATTTATCTAAATCGAAATCGAACCGAAAGTGTTATCTTCGGAACCGAACCTACCAACCTAAACCTGTAAAACCGACTAAAACTGAACCAATGAAAATCGATCGGTTTCATTCGGTTTCCGAACCGAACCGCTTGAAATCCCTAAATTATCAATATGAAGACTGCAAATCTCATTTACATAAAATGAAGACCGTAAATGTCACTAATCTTTGCTAATTACATAAACAAACAATCAATTGCTCATTCCCAGTGGAACAAAAATCATATCGTGAAATAATTGTTGATTTTAAATTTTAATAAATTGAATACATTATACATTAGTTCCAGCAAGAAAGAATTAACCAAAGCAGATCCATAGAGGAATTAATCAAAGAAGGAAAGCGTAGCAAGAAGTTACGGGAGATTATAGAATACAAACAAAGTTCAAGAAACAAAAAAGATTCAGATCCATAGAGGAATTAATCGCATAAAGGAATTAGAAATGTTGCTGGTGCTGGACGCCGATCTATTGGCTGCGTCCGTGGGGGGAGCAGGGGAGGAGTCGCCGAGTTGGGGATGCTGCCTTTACAGCACGCGGTGTCGCCGATCTGCTGCTGCTGCGAGGAGGGCGGCGTCGTCGGTGACGCAACGGCCAAGGAGAAGCCGAGGAGAGGGAGGTGGCACCAGCGTGGCGCCGCAGACGCACAATTGGTGTGTGGATCTGTGGATTGGAATTTGAAGACGGGTGTGCAGAAATCAGGTTTAGAAGAATTCTTTAGGGGGAGTGTATTCGTTGTGGAATTTGATGGATTTCTATGGATTTTAAAAGTCTGGGTGTATTCGTTCAAGACTTTTAAAAGTCCATATAAATTTGGGTGTATTCGTTCAAGACTTTTTAAAATCCATACAAATCTAGGTGTATTCGTTATTCCATTGACTTAAAATCTGGAATGACTTTCATGGATTTCATCCAAAAAAAACACACGACGAAATCCGGCCAAGAACCACGAGAATTGAAATCCATGAAGTTTTAAGCGAGCGCTGAGTTCCAGCGCCCGCGGCCAAGAAGCCAGCGAGCGTTGGAACTCAGCAATCGTTCAAACCAAGAAAAGTTCTTCTAAGCAGAATACCCTTCTATCACGTAAATAATCACAGTGCTTCAGATACAGAAGCACATAATCACTACTGCACTCGCAATTGAATTCCATTTCACCAAGTTTAAACATGAGTCAATTAAAAAAAATAACAAAACAACAAAGAAAGCCAAGAACTGGATAAAATCAGAAAGAAATGCATACCGAACAAAGAAATTAGCACTACAAGAACCCAGAAAGGAACCAGCAGAAAGAGGTCGTTGGATAAACCCTAATTAAAAAATTGGCAATAAGAAAAATTGGCTTCTTGAATGAACAATTATTTTACCTCCTTCAGTATAATTTGAGAAGGCGCCGCGGGCCGGGTTTTGTAATAATTGGGAAGTTGGGCTGGAAATTGACGCATGCAGGTCCCTTTCTCTTTTCTTTGCAGCAAACAGATGTAGGCTACGACTGGAGAAGAGGCCGGAGCCGGCGCTGCTGCTGCGGCGGCGTCTGGAGACTGGATCCTCTAGACTCTGAAATGGAGTGGATTCTGCGCGTCTGGAGCTTCCGGCAAGAGGTGCGATCGGCGACGCTCGCGGCGCAGCTTCCGGCGAAAGGCAACAATCGGAGCAGGGAGGGGTGGGATGGAAGGGTTCGGAACCTACGAGTTTGTCGAGCATCCGGTGTCGAAGCCGTTGTGGAAACACTTGTCTGAGGAGTCTCTGCTGGCGAAAGTTCGAGCGCTCGCTGGAACCCAGCGGTCGCTGGGTTTCCAGCGCTCGCAGTAACTCAACGGTCGCTGGGTCTTTTCTAGCGGGCGCTGGTTCTCCGCGGGCGCTGGTTTCATGGAATTCAATTCCAAAATTATCCAGTAAAGTCTTCAAAATCAGTGAAAATCGAGGTGAAATCCAACCACGAATTCTTTGAAAGTCGTCTGGAATCTATGTGAATTTCATAGAATTTAAATTCCATGGACTTTTTAAAGTCTGTGGAAATCCACAACGAATACACCCCCTAGATCTAGGGTTTTCAAATTTTAGTATACTAAATATATTAAATATGGAGTAAATAATAATTTAAATAATATATATATATATATATATATATCGGTTCGATTCGGTTCTCGACCGAACTATGGACGAAAAATCAAAATCGAACCGATATTTGATCGGTTTATACATTGGCAAACCGAACCTTAAACCGACCCAAAAATCCAAGAATGGAACCGAACCAAAAATGATCAGTTCGGTCGATTTTTTCGGTCCAGTTCGGTTTATGCTCACCCCTAGTCGGGCTGTTACATATATTTATTAAAAAATTAGTAGAGCAAAAAAGGAAAAGTGAAATAGAGGAAACGTGAAAAGTTTTAAATACATCAATTGTAAATTGTACTACATTCGTCCCATAAAAATATGCATGGTTTTCTTTTTTCGTCCGCCCCAAAAAATTATGCATACTTTATTTATAATATTAATTGTCTCACTAAATATTACAAACAATGTAGAAATGTAAGTCCACTTAAATTACACTTTGTAATAATATTTTTTAAAATCTATGTCGTCCGATACTATATACTCCATCCGTCCACGAAAAAGAGTCATGTTTCCCCTCTTTTTTTTGTCCACAAAAAAAAGTCCTGTTTCACTTTTTTGACAACTTTACCCTTACTTTACTCCTATATTTAGTTTATTTGCAATTGATGGACCCACCACAATAAATTTTAGACATCCTAATTTATTTCTTAATAATTAAAAATAACTCACTTAATTCCTTAATTAACTAATAATCCTAATTTGTTAAATCTCTCCCCTATTTTCGAGCAACCCTTCTTGAGCGAGACCCTGCCTCATCATCACCACCTTCACTCTGTGCGAAACGCCGGTCGCCGGCCACCGCTCCACTCACAACAAATAATCGAAAATCCTCTATACATTCTCAAATCGAAAATCACAAAGCCAAAAACCATGGCCGAAAACCTTCAATCGAAAATCACAAAGCCAAAAAAGAAAATCAGTTTCAACCACCAACAACATCTTCCACAAAAATTCCAGCTGCAGCAACGGCGGCAGCGCCCTCCTAGAGTTCCGGCTGAAGAGGGGTGGCCTTCGTGGCTAAGCGACGTCGCCGGAAAGTGAGAGGGAGGAGGCAGTGATTTCTAAGAGAAATTTAGGAAGGCAGATTGGGGATCTTATCTGTTATGTGATTTGTGTTTGAGTTGAGCGTCAATAAGAAAGGTAGAGAGAGAGGCGGCGATCACTCGCCGATCCTTCAGCGGCGGAAGCGATTTATAATGGAGAAAGCTAGGGCTCGATCTGGTACGGGTTCAGCGAGAACAGAGAAGGGAAGAAGAAAGTTAGGGCTCGCCTTTTAGAGTTTATTTTCTTTGCAAAGGGGAAGAAGGATGGACAATTGAGCCGATGAAGCGGATCAGCGCCAGAGTCACGGTGCCGCTCCAGCTCGCCGGATTTTCAGCGAGGCCGCGACGGAGATTGAAGAAGAGGAATCGGCTGTCTATTTTTTTTTGTGTGTGCGAGAGAGAGGTGGGATGGGTGTGTGCGTCTCAGGGAGGAAGAAGAAGAGAGAGTTGAAGGGAAGGGGGGAGCAGGACGACGGTGCCAGATTAGAGAGGGAGAGAAAGAGAGGTGTGCTTCTGTGTGCGAAATTTTGTGAAAGAAGAAAAAGAGTGAGAGGCGTAAGGTATTAGGAAAAAGAGAGAGAGAGGCGTGCGAAATTAGGATAGATTAAGCATTTAAAAATTATTATTAACATTACCCCTATAAATTTATTCTCTCTCCACTTACACCTACTTTAACAACTTTCTTAAAACCCGTGCCGAGTCCGAAATGGGACTCTTTTTCGTGGACGGAGGGAGTATTTTTTATGGGTCTCAGAGTAAAAGTAAATATATGTATATATATATATATATATATATATATATATATAGGCTAAAGTTCAATGAAGAAGGCCTAAATGTAAGAAAGAAGAGAGAAGTAATCTAATTCGTTGATCTTATCTAATCTAACGGACATGATTTATTCACGCCATGTTCAACAGATTTTTTCGTTGAACATATGGGGGGTCGAAACCCAGAACCCCCAAAAATATTGTATATGTTCACGAATGTTCAACGAAAAAATCTGTTGAACATGGCGTGAATAAACCATGTCCGTTAGATTAGATAAGATCAACGGATGAGATTACTTCTCTCTTCTTTCTTACATTTAGGCCTTTTTCATTGAACCCAACCCTATATATATATATATATATATATATAGATATAATTGAAATATATCAAATAAATCAAAATTCCACGCTCAAGCTAGGAGCGTGCTCAACATTTTCTCATCAAATTAGGGAGTGTTCAGCACAATAAGAGGCGCGTGCGTTTATGAGTCTTCTCTCTCTGCGCGTGAACCGCCACATCAAATTAAAGTTTCGTGGACAGTAGTGGAGAGAGAGTAGCGTACAAATGACTTCACGAATCTCTCTGTGTGTCTCTTGCTTCAGCGAAGCGTTTCCAACTTCCAAGCAAAGCCTTTTTCTCCTAGCTGCGCTCTTCTTTGTGGAAAATGAAAAATCATATATTCCCTCTTTCCACCATAACAAGTTCTCAAGAAGGTTAATGTTTAACAGTAAAATAGTTAATATGTAAGTTAAAGATTTTGGATTTTAGTTAATATATAAGTTAAAGATTTTGGATTTAAGTTTACTGTGATGTAGTAATTTTTAAATTTTATTTATTTAATGATTAATTTATCAAAAATAGGAGTCCCCCACAAATTAAAAAAAATTATTTATTTAATAAATGAAGAAAAGATCTCATGAAAAAGATATTCACTCCATTGCTCAAAAATTCGTCGCAAGAAGAACGATACGAATTTTAATAAAAGTTGATAAAATGTTATTTGATGGTGAAATCATATACTAAAATAATGTTTAAAGAATTGTAATTGTAAAGTTGATGGTGTAGTCATGTAAAAGAAATAGATTGGGACAAATTTTTTTGAGACACACTACAAAACAAATGAGGCAAATTTTTTAGGAACAAATGGGGTAATTATTAGTGAAATATTTCTGGAAAAAAAATGTTCAGGCATTTTTTTTTTATAAACAAAAGAAAATGAAACTTATTTTTATTGACTAAAGGAGTATATAGTATATATTAATTTTCTCAAAATGTTACTCCTATGAATTTTTTTTACAGACTGCTGATTTCTAATTTTCACTTTAATTCCTAATAATATTATTATAAATATTTATTGTACTAATATGATAATATTTTAATATTTTGTAATCTTTAAAGTTAATAAGAAAAAAAAGTGGGGCCTTCAAAGAATCAAAATGGCATAAAAGTTTAAGGCGTGGGATCGTACCTTAATTTTGATTGGTTTATCCGGCGGAAATTCTCTTATGTAGAAAATGAAAAAAAAAAAAAAAGTGATTTAAATAGATAAAAATAGTTATATCTCAATTTTCATGATAAATTTACGATCAAATGGAACACACTCTTATTTTAATATGATTATTTTATAATTTGAATGGTTTTATTTTCGCGAAAACTTAGAATGCGTAATTTATTAATGTATTGTTTCTCTTTTTTTCATTCTTTGTAAAAAATAATTCTTTTTATTATTTTCTTGTATACTAGGTACTGTTATATATGAAATTAAAAGTATTCTTATGGAGTAATTTTTTGTCCAAGACGCATACGCCCAAGATGAAATCAGACCTTCTAGCGCTCTTTTGGATTTCTCCAGTTGTTCAAAATACTCAAAAAAAAAAAAAAATCTTTTGATTTTAAATAAAATTAATAATATTCTCCATTTTCTCTAATAGTGATTGAATTTTGATCTCCTAAGATTTTTATTAGTTTTTTTATTGGCTTATAATGATAACAATAATTAGGGATGTCAAAAAAGCTCGAAACCGACGGGTCGACCCGAATAGACAGATAAAAAAGGTGGGTTAGGGCTGAAAATTTTTAGTCCGAAAAAAAATTAGCCCGAATGGCCCGAACCGAAAATAGCCCGAGCCCGATAGGGTTGGCCCGAAAACCGAGTGGGTTGGCCCGATTAACTGAACATATTCTTAATAATTGATTTTTAAACTTTAATACTTTACTTTTTAATTCGATAATAACATTTTGAAGGTTGTAGAATATGTTTTGATTTTTTCCAACGGTTAATAACAAACATCTATGATATAAAAGTCAAAGAAAGATAGTCATTTATGTTAAATCTATATACAATTTTTATCAGAAACGAAATTAATGTTAGATATTATGTAAACTTATGTTAAAATAACACTATTTTTTGTATCTAAAATAAAGTGAAATGTCTTGATTTAAAAAATATGATATATTTTTATTACAATAATATGATTATTTATACAAAAATTAAACATATAAAAAAATCGTAATACTTGCGGGCCCGAACGGGCTAGCCTGAAACCGAGTGGGTTAGGGTTAGGGTCAAAAAAATTTAGCCCGAAAAATAAAAAAACCGACTAGCCCGAATCGAAAATAACCCGAAATCGAATGGGCTGACCCGAAACCGAGTGGGTTGGCCTGATTGACATCCCTAACAATAATCACAGGGAAAAATGTGCAATTATTATTGCTCATCTTTAAAAAAAGGAAAAAGAAAATATAATATGATCATATGATTCATATTTCCGCTATTAAGTCATATTAATATGATTTTCTACGTCTGAAGTTAAAAATAAAATTTAAAATCAGTAATTATTTTTGCAGGCAAAAATTACAAAACTATTAATAAAATTGATTTGAATAAAGTAGAATTTGGGAATCCCCTAAAAAAAAGTAGAAGTTGGGAATCAGTTACTAGTTTAGTGAGAGACACAACCACCCATTTGTGTTTGAAGTTAGCCAAACAGAGCCTTATTACATTTGAAGACTTCAGATGTTTTCAGCCCATTTCTGTAATTACTTGTTTCGGTGCTTCACATTTTTTAGCAGTAATTGGAAATTTTGAGAAAATGCCCGCTCTCTGATTTCCCCTCGATCTCTCCGATTTCCATTTTCATCTACTCCACTTTCTCTCTCTTTAAGCCCTAATCACTTTTTCTATCGACATTTCTTTTTCTCCTAAAATTCGAAGAAACCCACCAAATTATACGGTAAGCATTTCTTCATAATTTATCAATTTTCTTTTTCGCAGCGTAATTTTCCCTGTAGGCATGATTAATTGGGGAATCTGAGATGTTAATTAATGGTTAAATCGGCGAGGCGCATGTGCTTTGGTGCCTTTATCATTAACTGATATAATATTCCTTTTTGCTGGTTTTTCTAATAATTTATTGATGGGCGATCGATTTTTCGGTCGATTGAGCTGAGCTTCTGTGAAATTAAGGATTTTTTAAAAAAATTCAATAGCCTTATCTGTCGCCTCGCGTGATTCCGCGCTTGTGGCACGTTGTTTCGTGTTTTTGGGGTATACTTGGCATGTTATCCGAATCTCTCTTACATAGAATAACGTCAGCGTGTGTGTATGTGTGTGTGTATGTGTGTGTGTATGTGTATGTATATGTGCATCTGAATCTTGATTGATATAGTGATACTTTATTTTCTAAATATCGAATTTTGTTTCTGAGCGTATATAAATATAGTGGATGTGTGCATTTTGGTCTCCGCCAATAATTCTTCAACTAGGATCCAGATTTGCTTTGTGGATAACGAGGTGGGTTTGTTCTCCTCTTTTGTGGCTGAATTCTGGTTTAGAATTTTGTGCAATGTTCGGGTTGCTCCTCTATTTACTGTTTTATCAGTTGAACTGGTAATTCTGTTTAGCAAGTATTGGGCTCTGATGTTGTTCTTAAAGAAATGGGAATTTCAATAGTGTGAGATCTGGTCGGATGAAATTGAGTCCTGAATTTTGTGCTTATGCTGTTGGGAAAATGGTTCTAGTGTTTGAAAAGTTTCGATTTCATAGTTTTAACTTATTACAGCAATGGCCGTTGGTGGTGATATCATTCCTTCCTTCAACTAATGCATTTACAAGTTATACTTTTGTGATCTTCAAATTTTGGTCCATTAGTCATGTGAAGGCTGATCAAGTTAGAGTTGGTTATGAAGGATATTTTATTTCAAGACTTCTTTGACATGCATGCATTTTCTATACTTTATTTTGCACACTGATGTTGAGTTTGAAGTTATAGGAAACTGTCTTTTGGTTGTTTTGATTTTGGAAGAAGTGATACTTTAATTTATTTTGCTAACTGATGTTGAGTTGGAAGTTATAGGGAATTGTCTTTTGCTTGTTTTGATTATGGGAGAAGTGATACTTTTGTGATTGATTTGCCTTTCCATAATTGACATGTTATGTTGGTTGGATATTTTCATAGTTTACATTTTGCTCTTTTCTTTATACAGTTTTGATTTGCAATTGCTTCACCTACAATTTTTTCATTTGTGTGCTTATTCTTGTTGTGAGTGAGCCAAGGTAATGGCACTTTTAAGATGTATTGAGCATGGTAGTACTAGAATTTCATTTTCTCTTATCTCATAATTTACGTTTAGCTTCAATTATCCTGGACTCTGATTGGTGGCCTGGTCATCTTCTTCTGCATGTTAAAATTCTAGTAGTATTATTTTGTGTGCGTGTGTTGGCCAAGCAGTAAGGGGTTAATGCCTAAGGCCAAAGGTCTTGGGTTCGAGTCCCCTGTGGCGCGACCTTTAAATTTCTTTATTTGATACTGTTAATTTATCAAAAAAAGAAAAGAAAAAAGAATAAACTATTATTCAGTGATAGCTTTAACGATATCCATGTATTTTGAGTTGAATTGATTATGTTTATACATGACCTGCTGTATTTCCAATGTTTTATGCTCAGCTGTCTTTGTCTTAATAATGGCTGCTTTTGAGAATTTTGTCTTGTTTGTTAAGAGTTCTATGTTATGTGGGTGTTGTTTAGGACATGGCAAAAGGTACAAGAGGTCGGCGCCGGATCGCTTCACGGCAGTGCAGGCCAACACCATACCCCCTACCATCTTACAAAGAAAAGGAGGACACTTGCTCCAAGGCAATCAAGAAAGACTGGGAAGATGCTACATGCTCAGTGTGCATGGAGTGTCCTCACAATGCTGTTCTTCTCTTGTGTTCCTCCCATGACAAAGGATGCCGTCCTTACATGTGCGGGACCAGTTTTCGCTATTCAAACTGCCTTGACCAATACAAGAAGGCCTATGCAAAAGCAACTCCACCTGACAGCCATCCGGTTCACGATTCACTTGATAGTCAAGTTATTGGTCCGTTTTCGGGTCAGTCTGCAGACAATGGTGATACTGCAGAGCTTGCATGTCCACTTTGCAGGGGCCAGGTGAAGGGATGGACTGTTGTGGAGCCTGCACGAGAGCAACTCAATGCCAAGAAACGAAGTTGCATGCAGGAAAATTGTACATTTATGGGAACATTCAAAGAGTTGCGGAAACATGTGAGGGCGGACCACCCTTCTGCGAAGCCAAGAGAAGTGGATCCGACTCTAGAGCAGAAGTGGAGGAGGATGGAGCGTGAGCGAGAGAGGGAAGATGTGATGAGTACCATAAGATCATCAATGCCGGGGGCAGTGTTTTTTGGTGATTATGTGATAGAAGGAGGTCATTATGAGTTTGATTCAGATGAAGAGGAGGGTTTTGATATAAATGCTATGGAACGGAATGAGGGCATGGAAGTTGGCGTTAATCGGAATTTGATGTCTATGTTTCTCTTTCTGCAGGCCTTTGGTTCTGCAGGCAATGTGGGATCGAACAGAGGTGCTAGACGACAAGAGAGAGACTCCACCAACGGTGGTGCACTTGATAGAGGTTCTATGAGATTGCATCGTGATAACCCAATAGATGATTTAGAGTTTTCTGATCAAGATAGTGAAAATGATGATGATGTCGGAAATGAAAACGACGGGAACGGCGGTACGTCTTTGGTTGGCCGCCTACGTCGTCAAGGTAGAGTCCTTTTGGGGCGTTCCGGGAGGAGGAGAAGGAATAGAGAGGTGAATCAAGGGATGAGATAGTTACCTTTGCCTGAAATTGGCAACATAAAAAAAGTTATAGTTCACGGGTAGGAAATGCTTAGCTGTAACTTTTTAACATTTGCATGCACATTTGCTATTCCATGATCCATTAATTCATGAGTTGTAAGATACTATTATAGGATAGCTCAGGAATATGGATGAAAAACTTGCTTCATGTAATTTACTTTGTAATTCCTGATTAATTTGTTTATGATTTGTTAATTATTCACTCACTCGTGAGTATTTACGTAAAAGAAGAATGTAACTTCTACGTCTCCTACTCATTTTGTTCATTCTTAGCCTCTCTCTTCTCGACTGTGTATCAGCTTTGTTTGGTTGAAAGGTATAATACTTTTTGTAGCGATTGGGTTGTAATTTATTATCTTCATTGAGGCTAGTCTTGGGCCTTATTTGTTAGGGACGTAGGGGTCATCACCCATCAGATTGTATAATATACATTATTTTAATATCATATATTTTACGTGTTATTGATGGTCGGTCTAATTAAATACATTAGTAAGTCATATTGCACGCAATCTATTTTCTTTAGCAGAGAGTGTGTGAATATTGCATGCAATCTATAAATTTCATATTAATAAATTATTGAAAAAAGCAATTCTTTCCATATATATATATATATATATATATATATATATATATTAAAACTGAATGATTGTATTAAATTTTACAATATACTCTCTTTGTCCCACTAAAAATCAAAAAGTGACATTTATTCCATTTTAGACTGTTCTACTATAAGTGAGATGTTTCATAAATCATAAGTGACATGTTCCATAAATGATAAAATATTAATCCTTGAAAAAATGTAGGATCTACCACCTCTAACAAATTTACATATTTTCTTTAATTTGCATGACCAAAAGTTTTGTGTCACTTATAATGGAATGAGAGTAGTAGTTGTTAATTAATATAAAAAATTAAAATTTATTATTTTCATTGTTAATATAAAATCGAAGATAGGTTTTTAATTTATATAATGAATTAATATATTGTTATACTCCCTCCGTCCACGATAAGTGTGGTGCGGATGAGAGGGCACATGTTTAAGAAAATACTGGAAGATGTGTATAAACTTGAGAAATGGCCTCGAGTTGATTTGTTAGGTAATTAATAAATGATTTATGAGATGATTTTTTGTAAATATCGTGTGTTAATAGAGAAAAATATAAGGGTACATGTCGTAAAATGGAAATATCACACTTATTGTGGACAAACGAAAATAGCAAAAAGACCACACTTATCGTGGATGAAGGGAGCAGTATTTTTGGGATCTAATTCTTCTTCTTTTAGGAGAAAAGTGAAGCGAAACCACAAATACTCCCCCCGTCCCTGAAATGCCTTCTTCTTTGGGGACGGCACAAGTTTTAATAAAAAGTTGTAAAGTGTATTGATAGTGGAGAAAAAATGATATAATTATTATTGGAAGTTGTGAAAAGTGTTATAATTAGTATTGAGAGTGGTGAAAAGTGAAAAGTAAGAATAAATAAAGTATTATTAGTGGTGGGGTAGGTTTCCAAAAATGGAAAGAAAGAAAGAGAAAGTTATTTGGGGGACGTCCCAAAATAAAAAAAGAGGAAGTTATTTTAGGGACGGAGGGAGTATATTTTTTTAATGTAATGATGAAAGATTAATTTAATTACTAAAAAATGATTTTTCACGTTTTTTATTGAATGATTATAAATAGATTTGATTTTAAGAATGAAAAATTAAGACAAAGGTAGCATGAGATCTACATATATATATGAGGTTCAATTGAGAAACATAAGTGTGTTGAGAAGTGAGAAGCAATCTAAATAGATGTGAACAAGTTAGTACATTTTGATGAACTTGTCAATTAATTTTTATGAACGCTCGTTTGGTTTGGGGTTCGAAAGCTAGCGGTGGCGTGTTTTTTTAACAAATTAAATAGATTCATATGTTCATCAGTTATATTGGTATATTCAATTAATTTATTGATATATTCATTAGTCTCATTTCCAGCTTCTCAATAGAACTTAAGGGCTACAGTAAAAACACTTCTTAAAATATAAATATAAACGTTTTTTAATGTACGAATTTTATCCAACAGGGTTACGAATTCATCCAACATGGTTACGAATTGTGAAAAATAAATTTTTGCTACCTTTGAGATTCGAACCCAGGACCACGAATTCATCCAAAAGGGTTACGAATCAACCGTAGATCTTGATGATCTAATGGCTGAAAATCATTTATATTTTATACACTTAAGAGTGTTTTTATTCTAGCCCTCCCCTATATATATATATATATATATATATATATATATATTTAGTGTAATATCTAATGAGTTAATATATTCTTATAAATATATAATGTACTTCATCTGTCCACAATATTATTGTCACTTTTGTCATTTTGGTCCGTCCATAATATCATTGTCACTTCTATTTATAGTAGTAGAGTCCGCAAACTCTATTTACAACAATATTGACACCCAAACTCCACTCATAACAATATCAATTATTATCAACTACTATCCACCGCGAGCTTTTTTCGAGCTGCGCCCCGAATAGTTCGCGAGCGGCTTGGTTCAGTTACAGCCCTATATGGGGGGATACACCAATTGTAATTTTTTTTTCGCTTCTTAGAGATATGTCTAACGAACTGATTCTGCTGATAAATGAGTCAGCTGATAACGATTCTAAGTAGATTGACCAGTTTTCAAATAAGTTTGTTCACACAGATTGCTCAATTATCAATCTAACCAATTACTCATTGGGTAATCAGTTTGACTGATGACAACATATGTGCGGAATGTGGTGGTTAATACTCACTTTATAAAAATTTCTTGGACTATCCTATCAACTTAATTTGAGTTCTATTTAATCAAGAGTTATAAACTAAACTTACTAAGTCTGATGAAGACAATGAAGAGTATGTATGCTTAACAATGGCATAAATGTGTACCAGCTAATAAAATATAAGTGTTGGGAAAATTCTCGATTTCGAAGATGCAAAACCCAATGATACAAAACCCCCAATGATGACCAAACTAACTGAAAGATCAGGAAGTTCCTAGCTAAAATGCATTAAGCTGAAATCTAAGTCAAATTGAAATAAGACTTAGAGAAATTCTATAAAGAAGCTAAATGTTGCTACGCGTTCTAGTTGAAGAGATTATCCCAATTGAAGAAAAATATTCTATTGGAAAAAAAAAGTCTCATTTGAAGATGGAGTTCCAGCTGAAGTGAAGGATCTAACTTAAGAGGAGAACTTGTCGACGAAGAAGACTCAGCAGAAGAAGAAGAAGAAGATGTGGAGATCCAGCTGAAAAAATAGCTTGGGACAATTTTATGTATTTTATTCAACTGATCAATAAACCTATATATACGAGATATTCTAAGCTAAATAAGGAAAGTATTAAACTATATTCTATCATACTATAAATAGCCCTATATTATCTATCATACCATAAATAGCATGATATTCCTAACAAATACTTTCAGGAAAATGGGCTTGAGTGACTCCAGCATAACTAGGAAGACAACTGTGCTCATATGCTTCAGCGACGAGAGTTAGACAACCATTGGAGAGATCGACCTTCCTGTCTATGCTAAAGGAGTCAATGGGACAACAAAATTCCTAGTGATTGATGCCCCATCCACATTAAATGTTATCCTTGGTCACCCGTGGATCTACAACATGGAGGCAGTTTCTCCCACCTTTCACCAAGTAGTGAAGTTCCCAATCAAGTGGGGCATCAAGGAGATCAGGGGAGAACAAAAAGACACCAAATCTTCTACCAGACCACCATAAAGGCAAACCATACTTTATATAAGCTACAACAAGATAGTCATTTTAAGGTAATTCTACAATGGGCATGAATGAAATGATATTCCCATTATTGATCTGCCACACACATGCAATGTTCGTTTTACTGACTTTGATTGTCTAGTGTTTTAAAAAAAAATCTGAATCGAGCTTGTCTATAATTTGGAGGGAGGAGGGGTTTAACCTATCTAGGGTTCCGAATATCTGCGATTTTTAATTCGTTGTATAATTTTGATTTTGCAATTTTCATCGAATTTATTTTTGGATCGGATTCGCTAGGGTTTCAGATAATCTATTCACTTATCTAATATTTATGCTTACTCTCTTTTTGTTTATTTCGCAAGCATCCTGTATAAATACAAGCATGAATATTCAACCCATAATTTTGTTGTTCTCACATATTAGGCGACTTCAAGTTTTATTTTAAAACCACATTGCAAGCATTGTTTTACTGATGTAGACTCGATATATTTGTAGGTAGTATTCAGAAATTATGTATATACATGTGTCAACTTTGATTGCACTTGATACTGATGGCAAGGTAGTTCAAGTTTTGTCCGGACTGCTGATTTTGTTGAATTGCTTTGGTTGTTTGCCTGAAATGCATAACAGCCTCTGATTTATATTTGAATTGCGATTATTATTAGATGAATTCCGCTGGTCCGAGTAGAGTATATGTGCATCAAAATCTAAGAAAATGACGAGTATGTTCATATTTGTGGTTTTGTTATTGGCGTCTGAATTATATGTACGTATGTAATACTTTACATCATGGGTTGTCATTCAATATGGGGTTTGTTTGTTCTGCATTATGTATTACGAATGCATTTTTGGTGCCATGAACTAGGGGTCAAACTGTTTTATGTTGAATTGCATAGGCAAATCCAATTTTCCTGATCTAGGCACGTAAATGTCGGACACCGAACATAGATTTAATATTGATTCGGTGTATTTGTTGTTACAAGAAGTACTTCGTCAAAATATTCTACAATTAGTCATAGTAATTGCATACATTACTAATGTTACAACAGAAAAGACAAAACGTAACGCACCAGTTGCGCCATACATGATCCACTGAATTCTGGATCAGGTTAAACATTTAAGTAGGATGGTAGGTGTAAGTGATACAGATTGTATATTGAACAAGTGTATGGATCGCAACACCTTTATCGGATTGTGTCACATATTAAGGCAGTTGGGGGTTTAGTTGACGAACGATATATCAGCGTAGAAGAGCAGGGTGCAATATTCTTATCTGTCTTAGCCCACCACAAAAAGAATAGAGTTGTTAGATTGGACACGTCAATAGTCCTAACATAAAGATTATAACAACAAAAATAGATCCACATACTGGATAATATGGCATAGGCATATCAACACAAGTTTTGCCGAGCTAATCTCAACACAAAATAAGCTATAAAGTTTTCAGCTAACACCAAAGTAAACACAATAGCGAATACAATGCTATTTGGCCTTCATCTACAATATACACATCATGTATTGTGATTTGGCCTCGGTGGGCAGGGCCATAAAAATGTCGAGGCACTCAACCTCTTTTGCAAAAGATAAGTAAACATCGAATTTTTCATTAGAGACAATCCCGGGATATTGCTTAGTTGTTCAACCACCTCTTTCCTTACCTTCGAAAGATCAAAATTATACTATTCTGCAAGCAATTGTCTCCAACCGCTTGTTCGTAGTGCGATTGATCTATGTAAGCATCTCATACATCCCGCCTAATCTCACCTGCCTTTCGTTTCTTGCTCATACCCCGCGATGTTGCTTGTCATCAGTGGCCACATTTTCATACACATCATATAATAGGACATGATAATCTCCATCGATGTAGGGTTAAGTCAGGTCTTCGTTGCAATACATATACGCTCGATCATATAAGTTCATTTTAGGTTGAAACCGACGCGCCACTTCGGTTTAGCATTGCAGAGAGTGAATAATAGTTTTTCTTCCACGTAGTTGTCTTGGAATTGATGTGAGACATCTCTTTCAAATAAATATATGGAAGTTCTCTCCTCGTAGCATTCTCGAGCTTGTTCAAGTGGCCTGCTCGGAAGTCGTTATCTTATTTCCACCCTTGGGCCACTAGTTCCTTTAAATAGATCAAAGTGAACTTTTATTCTCTTATAGACTAACTCCATGCCGTCTTATTGGTTTTGTGGAGCCCGCCCCGAACGATGTCATTGCTCCCTATTTCAATACATTGTAAAACAACGGATTTTATGCTTAGTCATTCCAAATGGGGAATCTGCAACACTGCTCCCCGCACACTCCGTAGACGACACAACAATGCAAACTAACAAACCTAAACAAACCATTGCAATTCAAGGAAATGACTATACAACCACTGAAAAACATTTCATCAAATAAAACATCGGCACTACACCGGCAATGACACACACTGATTAGTTTAAACATAGATATACAACATTTGAATTAGGGCTAAAACCTATACAAACTACTTGGTCTAATTTGTTATATGCTCACTCGAATTTAATAAGCTCAACACTCGAAATTCTCACAAACAATGCAACGTATTTCTGGTGAATCGAATTTCAAAATACTTAACCAGCATATACGCATACAATAATTTTTTGAAATCATATATTCGATACCCCTGATTTTCACAACGAATGCGGCCATTATAGTATGCTGAAATTCAAAAACTCTTATGGCCATACACACATACTACAAGTGAATGTTAGCTAACCTTGAGTCGCGGAACTCATGCTTTCGCACGAGTGCAAAATCGCCAAGCCTCAAACATTATCCAATTTTTGAACCTTAATGGAATGTGGCGCCAAATATTCTCCGAAATTGCCTCACAAATCATGTATTAAGCGCCTTTTTCAGACCAATAAACAAAAGGATATGTTTGTCCTTTCAAAATTAACAAAGAGTTAAAATTGTAATTTCACTTTCGTATCTGCCATTTTAACATTGTCTACCAAACAACGAACTTTTTTATATCTTACATACAAAACAAATGGCTATACTATCAATCACCCTTTATCTACAGAACACATCTTGACTTCATCTATTTAAGTCAATCTTAACTTACCTATCAAATACAGCCTAACAGTATTAATAAACATGATATTGGCAGAACTGTCGTTATCAATCAACACCTACTTTTTTAAATAATTGGCAATAGAAATGGAAATAACTAAAGCATCATAATGAGGTTTAAGTAGCTTGTCCGATTCCGTAGTTTAGAAGTTGATTGTCTGTGCTAGCTGGTTTACACTGGTTTGACCAAGTATATTTTCTCCCGTCCTACTAGATCTAGCTTGCCTGGTGTGCTTTTCTGCAGCAGAGTGTGCGATCTTGCTAACTTTTGAACAACCAAAAATGACATTAACGACCCTCTAATGGTTTGGTGGGTTTGGTTAGGTAACTTCTCTACACTCATCTTGTCTATCCCTTTTCTTGCTTTAAGGTGTGTTGACCCTTATATGTTAGAAACTTAGTGAGGTGGCCTTCTTTAAGTAAGTGTGTCACCTTCAATCGCAATGCAATGCAATCCTATGTCTGGTGCCTGTGGTCGGCATGGAATTCACACCATTGGGATTTGTTTCTCTGGTCGATTGGTGCCCTCATCTTTTCAGGCCACTTGACCTTGTTGCCTAGACTCTTGAGTACTGCTACTGCCTCAGCGGCCGAGATGGAGATGGCATAGTCTGGCAGCTTTTCCATTTCATGCATGCATGAGTTGGGTGCCCGCTTGTATTCTCTTCTATCTTACTTTGCCTATAAGGTGGTGGATATTGTTCAACACGTCTGTCACAACTCGACCTCATGTCAACCGAATAGTATCTTTCGCGTCTACATGGTGGACTGACCCTCTGCATGTTATTTTGATCATCGTCCCACTTGATCTGTGCCCAAGTTTGGATCAACATGGTGGCTATGATCTTGCACGAATACTTGGTAAGAGTCTTATAAAGGTCGAAGTTGGACAATAGACCCTTGTAGGAGGCAGTGACAATGGTTTGCTCACTACAGTTGGTAATCGACACCATCTACTTGTTGAAGCGTCCTATGTAGTCTTTGAGCGATTCTCCATGTCTCATTACAATGACGTACATGTCTTATGAAGTCTTCTTCAGTTTTCTACTACTTGCGTACTATTGAACAAAAACATCAGATAGTTGGGCAAAAGAACTAATAAAATTATTTGGGAGATATGTATACCATTGGAGGGCCAATCCTATTAGACTAGTATTGAACCCCTTACATATGTATGCCTCCCTCATATCAAGAGGGATGTCGATGGTGAACATCCTCTGGCGCTGTTGGGCAATGTGGTCGTTCAGGTCAGACGCGCCATTAACATCTTCATATCTTCATTTGAGGAAAGGTAAACTTTCTATGTATTTTCACTAAAGCTATCTCATCCATGAAAGGTGAGTCATCATAACAACTCTCTGCACTTTTCTTAATCAGGGCCGGGACTCCTGGGATTTGTTGATGATGGCCTCCATATCCACCAATCATCTAGCCAAGATAGGGTCCAAATTTGGGTGGGTGATGGACATGCCCTATCTGTCGAGATTGACCTAAAGTAGTTGATCTTGAGCATTGCCATTTTGACCAATTGTAACTATTCGCCTTGAAAATCCATCTGGTTGACCCGTTTGGACGTCACACATATTATCACCTTCAAGTTATCCAATTGGTATTAAGTGCCTCTGGGCGATGTCGGCATGACCTATCGAAATAGGTCGGTATGCCCCCGCTCTTTCGTTAGGTTGACCTGAGTGGGAGCTCCCATTACAGTTGTCCTAGTTGTTCCAACAGTTTGGTCTAGAATGTGTGTTCCACCTACATTCACAAGAAGATTACATGCATTAGGGTGGATAGTCTCTGATCTGGTGTTTCTTACTGATCATAAAGGCTCATCCAGGTATATCTCTGTTCCACTGGGTGTGAGCGGGATGTCCTTAATATCCGACATGGGATTGATAGGATCTCGGAACCAGTTAGAATGATGCATTTAAATTGATAAAGGCATTTGGATATGGGTGAGAGCATTCAGTTCGGCGAGTAGCTCGACGTTTTATTTTTCTAGTAAGAGTCTATTTTCCCGCTCATGTGTGATCTGAGCGGCTAAGTCGGAGACCCTTGCATTTATTTTCGCTTGAGCAAGCAGATCCTTCTGGGTTGTTTCCTCATTCACATCACATACATCCCCTCGAGTACTCATGGTAGAACTAAATAATAGATTGTCGAAATGCTTGATTGCTACCCCACAGTGGGCACCAAATTATTGGGGATAAATCCAACAACTAATAAAAATTACGTCGGAGTTGTCTTGGATGGTGGGCACTATCAAGCTAAAGCCACAAACACGTTAGAGCCCTCCTAGGAGCACCAGTGGGAATGTCGATGGAAGAGCATATGGAGTTCCAACGATGGAATGTCAAAACCGCTCAAGTTAGTAATTATTGCAAAAATTCTATGTTTTGATGGAATGTCAAAACCTAACGATGGAACCTTGATGGCCAAAACATAGCTTATGAATATCACAAGTATTCTAAGCTGATGCAGATTTCAAAAGAAGTCAAAAGTTGCTTGGTTGATGGGAAAATTCCAACCTGAAGGTTTAGCAATACGACTAAGCTGATTGGGATTTGTGCCTAGGCCACAGAGCACGAGGACTTTGCTGCATTAAATGACAAGTTGATAAAACGTCAATTAACTTGACCTAGCAGACTGACTGAAAGACAACATGTTGACACGGGCCCGGACTCACTCATGCCATGTCGTCCTTTGATCAAAAGGCTCAGAGCAAAGTCAACCCCTAAAGCGTAAACTCTTCCTAATATTAAATGCCTCTGAATATGCATTAAATGTGAATCCCACTTTTCAAAAGAAAGTACAAGGATGACTATGGAATGTCAACATCACATACGGATGTGCAGATCTTTCAAATAAGTTATTCCTCACTACAACGTGAAAAATTCAAAGAGAACAACAGATCAAAATCTGAAGAAGGCCAAGTCCAATGCCTAGATTTAATCTTCGGTCTATATATACATCAAAATAAACAGACGCATGGTGGTTGATGTGATACTCGTCGGTGCAGGGCTGAACTTGGCCGGGCAGAGCTAAAACTGGCCGGGCTGATTGAGCTCTGCCGACAACTTCAGAGAACCAGCTATGCGGAAGATTTGAGAACGAGAATTAATATAAAGATAGAAGTGTGGATTATCCCAATACCCCTGAATCTAACCTACGAAGTTATCTAGAGAACGGATCCCTAAACCCCAACGATGTGATTGATGCAGCAACTCGGGGACACTGAATGACACACGACGAGGGATGATGAACTCGCCGATACACCGATAAGTTGAATTCATCTTGGCACAATCAAGAGGAATTCGAGGAACTCAAGAGAGATTAACTCACAAATATCATATATCAAAAAGTAGGTTAAAAGATATGTTCTTATGTTCTCACGCACAACCTTGTATATAGGCAAACTAAATCCTAATCTAATGAAGGAAATAACATAAAAACAAGGAAACTTAAAAATAAGGAAATAAAAGAAAACGTGTTCAGCAAGATTTGATAACTCTGGCGAGAACGTCAACTCTGAAAAACGCCAGCCCTGAAAAATGCCAGATCTGAAAAACTCCAGTTCTGAAAAACTCCAGCTCTGAAAAACTCCAGATCTGGAAAAGGCCAGCTCTGAAAACTCCAACATTGGAACGCCAGCTCTGCCATGGACGATTGATATTGGAGATACCAAGCTGATGAAGTTGGTACAGGTTTCGTTCCACATCAACAAGTATAAAAGGAAAATCTTTGGTGATGCAGCGCCGATACTGAATACATGGCTGTTCGGACGAGAGAAGAGGCATGGAGGTATTTTCAACAATAATTTCTTCATGTTCAAGGTTCAAGAAAAATCAGAGTTAGAGACGAAGCATCTGGTTTTTGATCCCGACAAGATGCATGATGGACTCGAGAGACAAGCTATGGCCCAACAGTCGTCTCTTGCAACAAACGAAGATTTAGTGTTTGATCCAGGCATTTGCATTGACGACTTGGATTTGAGGACAAATCATCTTCAAGAAGAGGGGAATGCTGCAGCCCGAACAGAGCCAAGCTCGCGCTAGACCAGAGCTGAATCCCGCGCAAGACCAGAGCCAAGCTCGCCAGAGCTGAAGTCGTTGTGCCAGAGCAGAGGTCTTCAGAGCAGAGCAAACATGCCAGAGCAGAGCAGAAAGGGATGTCAGAGCATAGCTGAACGGACGTCCAGAGCAGAGCAGACTTCCAGAGCAGAGCTGACTTCCAAAGCAGAGCTAATTTCCAGAGCTGGCTGAAGTCCAGAGCAGAGAGTAGAGCTAATTTCAAGAGCTGGTTGAAGTCCAGAGCAGAGCTGGCGGAAGTCCAGAGCAGAGCTGGCGTTCCAGAGTTGGAAATTTCAGAGCTGGTGTTCCAGAGCTGTCATTCCAGAGCTGGCGTTCCAATGTTGGAGTTTTCAAAGCTGGTCTTTTCCAGATCTGGAGTTTTTCAGAGCTGGAGTTTTTCAGAACTGGAGTTTTTCAGATCTGGCATTTTTCAGGGCTGGCGTTTTTCAGAGTTGACGTTCTCGCCAGAGTTATCAAATCTTGCTGAACACGTTTTCTTTTATTTCCTTATTTTTAAGTTTCCTTGTTTTTATGTTATTTCCTTCATTAGATTAGGATTTAGTTTGCCTATATACAAGGTTGTGCGTGAGAACATAAGAACATATCTTTTAACCTACTTTTTGATATATGATATTTGTGAGTTAATCTCTCTTGAGTTCCTCGAATTCCTCTTGATTGTGCCAAGATGAATTCAACTTATCGGCGTATCGGCGAGTTCATCATCCCTCGTCGTGTGTCATTCAGCATTCCCGAGTTGCTGCATCAATCACATCGTTGGGGTTTAGGGATCCGTTCTCTAGATAACTTCGTAGGTTAGATTCAGGGGTTTTGGGATATTCCATACTTTATCTTTATTTAAGTTCTCGTTTTAAGTCTTCCGTGCGTAGATGTGAGATTAGCCCAGCAAGATTCTGCTCTGCCCGACCAAGTTCAGCCCTGCCCGGCTGAGTTCAGCCCTGCACCGGCGAAGTTCACATCAGTGGTGGTGGTGAAAAACATGAAGTTGATGTCTATGTTTAGGATACATCCATAGAAACCAGCAAACTATCATAAAAATGAACTAGCTCTTCATTGTAAATTTCAAGTGAATCACTTGTGAATACATTGTAGTTCCTAGACTAGGCATTTTTAATGTAAACATCCTAAGCCTAGCATTGATGTCGGGGCCCGCCCTAGCTAGGGATAGCTAGGCCGAGTGATCCACGACTAGGGACGGGGTTAAAGAAGAAGGGGAAGAAAAGGGCGTCATTTATAACCGTAAAACTTACTCATTTTAATAAGACTCGTCATTATTACTCATTAATGCAAAATAAAACAGTCTAATGAAAGATAACGTAAGACTCAGTTTAAGCATTAAAGAAAGATGACATAAAACTTAATAAGACGTTAATCAAGTTATTACATCAACAAGAACAATTCTCTCAAACTTAAAGTACGACATGATATAACATGGTACCAAAAGTACTCTGCAGCGGAAAAGTAGCTAGACATATGTATGAAGACATATTCTAGACAGGTTACATATTTATTAACAACCCTGTAACTCCGCTCATTGCAGCACCATCATCACATCAGCTCAACCTGCACATTTTTAGAAAAACATATGCAGGGCTGAGTACAAAAGCACTCAGTGAACACATGCCAAAACATCACATCTCATGCTTTATAAAACTATAAATTGTCATTGCCATACTTTAAACAAAGCATAAGGGATTTATCTAAAGCCTTATGTTTGCTAAACTCATTTTCATTTCTCAAAGTTGACTGACCAGTCTATGTTTTCAAGTAAGTACCATATCTGTTAACTCATGTACTGAGAGGGAGGCCTCCCTCTGCAGCACTGCAATCGGCCAACCTGGAAGCTGACTCACGATCACTGTGTACACTAATTCTACCTCGCGTAGAACCGATATCATTATGCTCAGACAGATAGATAACATACTAAAATCTTAATTATTTGGCAATGCAATAACTTCAAAAATATATTTTCAGTTCATGCTTTGAAAGGAAAATAAAACATCAATGCATTTAACATCCATTTAGTCATACATCATACATCATACATCAATACATCAGACATCAATACATCATACATCATACATCATATATCAAACGCATAAACATCTTGATTTTAGCGTAGAAAAGCCCACCTCGTTGCGTCTCTGCAAACAGGTAACGTCACTCTCTCCCTCTCGAGTCGTCACTTCCCAAACGGACCTTCATTGTTATGAAGAATCGATGAGAAGAAAGATCATCATAACAGAAAACTCACTATTTGAACTCACATAGAAAAAAAAAATAAAACTTAACACCTTAACTCAACTGCCCTGCCAGCGCTGACTTGGCAGCCAGAGCTGACCTCACGGCAGAGCTAACTCGGCAGGGCTGAAACTCACTCTGCAGAGCTGACTCGGCAGAGCTGATTCGCCGGCCAGAGCTGACTCGCCAACCAGAGCTGACCTCCAGAGCTGACTTTGGTCAGCCAGAGCTGACTTCCAGAGCTAACCTGCCAGAGCTGACTTTGGTCAGCCAGAGCTGACTTTCCAAAGCTAACTCGCCAGAGCTGACTTTGGCAGCTAGAGCTGACTTTCCAGAGCTAACTCAACATCCAGAGCTGACTTCAACAGCGAGAGCTGACTCAACATCCAGAGCTGACTCGCCAGAGCTGACTTCAACAGCCAGAGCTGACTTGCCAGAGCTGACTCGCCAGAGCTGACTTGCCAGAGCTGACTCAACATCCATAGCTGACTCGCCAGAGCTGACTCAACATCCAGAGCTGACTCGCCAGAGCTGACTTCAACAGCCAGAGCTGACTTGCCAGAGCTTACTCAACAGCACTTCAACTGCCAGAGCTGACTCGCCCGGCAGAGCTGAATCCGCACGTCAGAGCTGACCAGCCCGGCAAAGCTGAGCTCAATTGCCAGCGCTGACCAACCCGTTAGAGCTGGATTCCGCCGCCAGAGCTGACTAGCTCGGCAGAGCTGGAATTCACGCACCAACTCTAAAAGTTCAACACTCACCACTCATGCTCAACAAACAAAGGGTGGGTTCTCATGCTTCTCTCTCAATCTAACACTTCCTCAAAACTTTAAACTTAACCTATCATGCTCAACTTCCAACTTAGAACACAAAACTCAAGAAAACCTTAACATGCATTTCTAAGTTCACGTAAAGTACAACCATCTCTAGAACCTACAACTTAACATGCTTGGCAAGAACAAACCTAGCATGCTCCTAAAACACAAACACAAGTTACAAAGATTAACAAAATTGAAGAACGAATGACGACGACGAAGAACACGGACGGCTGCCCTCATGGGTTCCATGGCTAGGGTTCGAACCATCCTTAACTCATTCATTATACATGCTCGACATCTACCCAAGAACAACATACTAAAAACTCACGACGATCCGTCGTCGTTTCAAAATAAAGTCGAGAATCGACGTTTTTCGACGACGACGAAAATCGAAAAGAAAATCGTCAAAACGTTGGTAGAGATGTTACCTACGTAGATACGTGCTCGAAAAGGTGCTCGACACTCGACTCGGTGCTCAAATCGGAGCTCAAAAGCTTCACTTAAGCTCCAATGGTGGTAGTGTGTGTTCTTGGTGTTTGTGTGTGTGTGCGTGAAAGTGATGGCTGTGGGGGCTGACCCACAGCCGCCTTATATAGAGAGGGGGGAGCTTTGGGCGGTTGGGGGGGGGGGTTAAGGAAGGGTATGCCTAGATATTTAGGATATTAATCCCACTTAGTCGTTAAATATCTCGTTTTAACGACTAACTACTCGTACTCTTCGTTACTCGCCCTCTCGACTCCCACTCACTTTCATCACACTCGTAATTCCATATAAATATAGAAAACGCAAGCTCGTTCTCGAAATTCTGATAAACGAGCTTGGTTCGTTTATCGAGAAATTCTGGTTTACTATTTACTCGTCGTCCAAAAATAAAAACTTTCGTCGTTGGACTCGTATCGAAAAACTAAGAATATTTCTCGACGACGTGCACGTAAGATTTTGGAAAGTCGACAAAAAGACGAAATAGCAGTATTTACTATTCATCGTCAAAAAGTCTAAAATTTCAAAAACGTTTAAACGGACTCAGATTTCAATTCCGAGTTCATCGTTCTCATTCAAATAATTATCTCTTATTATTCAAATACTCGAACTCAATTACGGATATAAAATCCCACATCATTCTCACATCATTAAAAGAACATCTCAACATCACTTCATCAAAAAAAATAACTAGAAACTTCATATAACACATCACATCATTACACAAAGTAAATCAAACAAGGGATCAAATCCCTAAATACTCAAACTTAAGCACTTAAACATGTCATCGGAAGCCCGGATATTACAATTGAACACGCTGATCTTTAGATACTGTTATTCATTGTAATAGTGTGTTCAATTAGTTGGGTAAACCCTCTCCCTTCTCCCTCTATAACCTCTCACAAAGTTGTAAAGACGAAGTGAAAAAGTAAGGAGAAGTTGACCAGTAAGCTTCAAGTGTGAACTCTGAAAGTTAGCAAACTAATGGGATCACAACCGTAAAAATTGCCAAGAACGGGATCACAACCGCATAAATTGCCATCGAAACTACAACCATGAAAGTTGCTAAGTACGAGACTCCAACCGTGTAAATTGCTAAGTACGAGACTCCAACCGTGTAAATTGCTAAGTAAAGGGATCACAAACGTGGAAATTGTCATGTTAAGGTTAAGAGGTTACCCTATGGACTTTTTTCCTTATCTTGCTAACTACTTGCTTATCTTGCTAAACTAATTCAGGTCTAAGTAGTCAAGACTTTCGTTTCAGACATGCCTTATTTGCAAAACCTTTCAGCAAGTGCATCACAAACTACACATGCTCAAACTGTTTATCAAAACCGCATCAAACTGATCTAAGTCCATTGATGTGAGAATTAAAAGAAAAAAAATTATACAAAGCCAGTCTCGTAGTCCACCGAATTTTGCATGATCTAAACTGATTACAATCAACTTGCTTGATGCATTAGTAAGCTTGCCTTTAGTCAGGAGACTCTTTCCTTCACTTACTGACTCATAATCAATAAGTTGTTCAATACTTTAAGAAAACGAGAAAATAGCGAAAATCTGCAAATTGGTGTATTCCCTCCCTCCATACTCCAGTATATACTCGCCCCGGGACCAACAGTAATGATCCGGAGATAATTGATAAAAATCAAGTAAATAAATCATAAAATAATGAATAATTAGCAAATGATTAAGAATAAAGTTTCTCGTCTTGACGTCCGGGTGACTAGTCAGGCGGCTGAATCACAACAGAGTATTACACGTGGGAGCATGGAGGCGTGAAGAGTAATCAGAGATTGCAGGAGATGTAAAGAATGTGAGATAGTAGATGCAAGTATGAATGTGATGATGCACTTTTTAATCTAGAAGAATATATTTATACTAAGAGCCTATGACTGTTAGGGTTGCATCTGGGTGCCCGCTTAAATCCTAACAGCTCTGAAATTTCAGGAAGTATTATCTCACGTTTATCCATACCTTTTTTGCCCTGTCACCGCTCTTCTAGGGTTAGATCTTATAAGTTTGTAAGTAGGGTTGTAAATGAATCGAATATTTTTGCTCGATTTAATATTCGATTCGAAATTTTGATATTCGTATTCAAAATTATGCGATTCAATTGAAATTATTAAAATACATGCCTATTATTTTTTAATTTTCCTCATTTTAAAATATTAAATTGAATATTAAAGAAATTTAAATTTAAAACACACGCCTATTCTTTTTTATTTTTCCTCTCACTTAGTCATTAACCCTAATTTCTCTACTGTTGTTTCCATCCCCCGCGCACCAGACCACCATCTCCGCCCTCACGGCTCACACAATGACAGCTTTGTCCAAACTCATCCGCCGCCGCCCCTCCCACACGCCAGTGACGCCACCATCGCTGCCCCTAAGAAAGAGAATGATGAATGGTCGACTGTGAGATCTGATGTTCATAGAAAGCTGGAATTGAGCAAATCACCGGTCTCCAAAGAGGAACAACACCCTACTATTCAGAAATTAGCAAGCAGAGGTATGCGCCTTGATTTTGTTGCTCCTATGATAAAGAATGGGGTACCTATTGCTTGTCTAGAGAAAGCTGATTTACATATTGAAAATCTGAAATGGAGCACTGTGTGATTCTGTATGTAATTGGAGATACTTCTACTATTTCTTACTTAAACTGTAATACCCCGAATTTTTGATCTTATGATTAATAATATCTTATTGATATTATTAGGATATGATAGGTCGTCCTTAATTCCCGGTTAATAAGAATAATTATCCTCGCGATAATTTAAAGAGTATTGAAGCCTAGGTTTTCTTTTAAGCAAAATGGGAAATATAATAAATTGTGATAATTATTTTGTTTTTCCGTGTGATATTGATTTAAATCAATATGTATATATATATTTTTCATTCAAAAGTATGAAAAACAAAGTGCATATTTATTTTAATATACGAGTTTGTTTTTAAAAGCGGGTTTGAGCGAAATTTGGCCCGTAGAAGGGACCCACAAGTGGGCCTATTTTGGGGCAAGTCTTGGGCCTATTTTAGGCCATATTATTTAGTTAAAATCAGCCCAATTCAGCCACATAACCTACCCAAAAATCTGATTCATTTTAAATTTAAAAAGGGGGACAAGAGTGACGATTATTGCATGGGAACTACTAAAATGAGACCTCCAATACACCCATGCATTGGTGGAAGCCACCCTACCCCCTTAGACCCCATAATTTCGTGCTCCCCCTCTCCCTAAAGCCAAGAGTTGGCTGATTTAGCTTCCTCCATACTCTTTAACTCTCTCTAAATTCAAAGCCTAAAAGCCCACTTCCCCTCCATTCCTCTTCATTTTCGTCCCCCTCATTTCCCCCACTCCCAAATCTTTTCTCCCACCATTCTCACACTCTATAGCAGCCCTTGAAGCCCCAAGAGAAGAAGAAAATCAAGGGAGAGCGTGGGAAATATAGGGCGTAAAGATACAGTGAAGATTTTGCTTCGAGGGTGAGTTTTATTTGGATTTCACAAACTGAAAATGCTTGAAAACCAAGGAGTTTTACATATATGTGTTCTATGATCTGTGAGGATATGCTTGGTGGTTTTGGATATTATTTTTTGTAAAGTTTTATGGGTTGAAAAGCCGTGTATGAGGTAAAGCTGTGAATCTTCTATAAGCACATTGCTCCGACAGTGTTTTGCAAGGCGATTTCAGCCGTCCAAAAGGTGCCCAAAAATTCTCAAAATATTTTTATATCCACTTTCACATGTTTTCTTTAGGATGGAAAAATTTCAGAATTTTTGGAGCTCTTATGATTTATTTATGAATTTTCAAACATCGTTGGTCGTCTGGAATCCAATTCTGGTAGACAAACTTTGGGAGGACATAAGTCAAGTTTCAATCCTTTCTTATTCTAGACTCCCGTACCTTTCTTTTGGCATTGGCCTCACCATTTTTGGATGAGGGAAAAGCCCGGTATAAATCCTTGAAGTCTAGTTCTTATTCTGTGTATCCTCTAGTAAGTTTTACAAACCTACGACTTTGAGGTGGCAAAGACCAACTTAAACCTTTGATTATCAAGCCTAGCTTTGTACTGAATATTCATTGACATGTTGGAAACTTATGTGTTCGATTTCAGAATTTTTGGTGAAGTCTAAAGTAGTTTTTCTGATTTATGTTTTGAATCTGCCAAACTTGAACCCCATTTGTGCACTAAACTTTAAACATTCATATCTCCTAAACCATGAACCTAGTTTTCAGGTTGACCTTTGGGGTTCCCAGTGAACTTTTGTAATGGGAGATGTGAATTTTTAAAGAATGCCCACTAACTAGTTTCAATATGGAAATTTGAAATTTTTAGATTTTTGCTTGATGAATGCCCATCTTTGAAAGGGCATAACTTGCTTGTTTAAACTCCATTTCATTCAATTCAAATTGGAGAATGATTCTTGAAGCGCCTAGTTTCTAGAATGTACTTCAGAGCCTCATTTGGAGACTCGAGGTAGATTTGGTGTCTGTTGCAAAACATCCCCTTAAGAGCTCAAATTGTTGAATTATTTTCTAAGTATGAAAGTTGATTTTAAAAGATGTTACATGAAAGATTAAATATATGTGCATGATGTGTTTGAGACATGTTTTATGCAAAAATTTCATGAAAACAAGTGAGTTAACCCAGATAAGGCATCAAGATAAGCAAATGTATGTGAAATGCATAGTCCTTAATCTTGATTATGTATTGTAAGTCCGGGAATAGGTTGACTTAGAGACCCTGGATAGACAACGATTTTTATTATCTATGATATATGCTAAGTGTAAAGAACTCGTCATGTAGAAATTGGTCCATAAGACGGGTGCCACAACTTAAGATCATCTCTCTCTTCCACACCGAAGATCGAGTAGGTTATATTTGCAAAAGTATATTGGGTTAGTAAGCCTCTTTTTAAATACAAGCAAATATGTTTTAAATTGCGAATGCATACAAATGTTTTGTTTGGTTGTTACAAAGAAACAAACGGGGTCGTCCCCAAAGAAACAATTGACTCTGTCCCCAACGGGGGCCAGGGTAGTGTACACCAGCAAGAAGTCTAGGTATGAAATTGATTCCTCCAGGTCTCTCATACTTAGCACAAAGAAAGGTAACACCAAATTAGAAAAGGCGCGCAAAGTTAAAAGAGCTACGACTCACAAGTATTTTAGAATTTATAGTAATTGTTTTTAAAGAGGGTTGCTATATTTTCTTACAGGCATGCATTTCACCAAGAAAAACAGTTCTTTATAACAAGTTCAAAGAAAAAGGGGCATTAACTTCGCTAGTATGCAACCCAATATTTTTATATCTTTTTCAGGTTAATGGAGCCGAGCGCAGTAGAGGCTAGGTAGTGGTGATGGTCTGGAGCGATCAAGAATCTCAAGGGTTCCCTTGACAAAATTTATTTCCCAATAACTTCGATCACACACTTTTCATTTTGATTGGTTTTGCCCTGTGTGGCAATTATGAACTTCTTTGCTATTTTTCCTAAACAACTGAACAATTGAGTTGCTTTCGGGCACTCGAAAACCTTAATAACGAACTCCTTGGACTTGACTGGAGTCCTCATACTCTGTGTCAAGTCGGGTTTTCTCTGAGTAGAACGATTAAAGAATAGGTTTATTACTTCCACTAATTAACCTTGACAACTACCCCGAGTTCAGCATGGTTGCCCCCTAGATAAGCCAGGCCGTCACATAATCACTTATTTCATGAAGCTTGTGGCTGCTCTAAACTAAAAATCTATTATCATAGTGAGGGATACATTGTGATTCGATTTGCTATGATGGAAAACAGGGATGAAATTTTATATGCATGTCATCACACTATAGCTAATCGTCCAGTAATTGTGAAGGAATGAGTAGCTAATTTCTGTTTTGAAAAAGAAATTCTCAAGGTTGTTCCTTTGTGGATCCAACTTCCAAATCTCTCTTTTAATTGTTGGGGAAGAAACTCATTAAGTAGAATTGGCAGCCTGTTGGGGAAACCTATATGTGCGGATGAGTGCACCACTGCACAGAATAGGATTTCATTTGCTAGATTGATGGTGGAGATCTATGTCACACAGTCTATACAACATCATGTATTGATTGAAGGGGAAAATGGTCAGAAGATTGAGCAGAAAGTCTTATATGATTGGATCCCTCCATTTTGTAAAAAGTGTGTTGTAGCAGGCTATAATTGTGAGGAGAAAGTGAAACCATAATGGCAAGCACACACCTAAACAAATATGGAAGCCTAAGGTTCCAGAACAGAAACATGAGAAACCAGTGGAAGTGGAGAACAACAAGGGAAAAAAGAATGAAGCTGAAACCTGGAACAAACCAAAGAAGACTACTACCAATTCTGTAAGCTCTCCTAATCCTCCAGTTGTACAATGTGGAAATGTCTTTGAAGAAATTAGAGGCATGTCAGAACCACAAGGAAATATAGATTTAGGCCGGGACCAATTCCCCTTACTGACAAGATGAAGCTATTGATTTGGAATGTAAGTGGGTGTAATAAACCCTTCAAGCAAAAGGAGATTCAGAATCTTTTTGCAGGAAAAATAGGTATGATATTATAGCTATGTTAGAAACTAGTGTTCAGAAATGGTCGCATATGGATTGGGTGGAATCCTAAAGTAGTAGCAGTACAAGTGATTGAGAGTCATGCTCAAGGTGTGTGTGAGAAGGGGGGGGAGTGTTATATCTAGGTTTAGGAAAAAAAACAACACTTTGTAGTTGTGTATGCTTACAATACTATTGAACTTAGATATGATTTATGGAAGTTTATGACTCATGTAGCAATGAATGTTAATGGACCTGTCTTGATGGGAGATTATTTCAATAGTGTTTTGTACAAGGATGATAGAATTCATGGTAATCCTATCACTGATGCTGAAGTGAAGGATTTTCCTGATTGTTTGCAGATAAATGAGCTTACACCAGTTAGATTGATTGGTAAAGAATATACGTGGTGTAATAATCAAAAAAGGGGATGACAAGATTTATTTATTGATTGATAGATGTGTTGCTAGTCTTTGGTGCTTTGAATTTTGTCATGTTGTAGTGGCGATTTTAGAGAATGGGGTTTAAGATCATTGCCCACAACAACTAGACTTTGAAGTAAGTGCTCTCCATAAACCATCACCATTCAAATTTATGAATGTGTTTGGTTGCTCATCCTAAATTTAAGAATATAGTGGTTAAGAATTGGCAAACTCAGTGTCACATGAATCCTCTCTTGAATATTTGGTATAGGTGCAAAAAACTGAAGCAACCTCTCAAGAATCTTAATACCAAATATTTCAAGAGAATTGTAGATAGGGTTTCTCAATTGAGAGAAGAGGTCAGATTATTACAATAATAACTCAGTGGTGACAAGTTTAATGAAGACCTCATATCTGCAAAAAAGGATAAGATAGAGGATATAGAAAATGGAGTTATATTGAAGAGAGTATTTGGAAATAAAAAGCTTGAGTTGACTGAATACAACTTGGTGATTCCAATACGAAGTTGTTTCATGCCTTTGTTAAAGCCAGACAAAATGGGAATGCTATTAAAGTGCTTACTAAGGCAGATGGAACTTTGTGTAACAATCAGAGATTAATCAAAAGAGGAAGCTAGAGAATTCTATCTCAATCTTATGGGCAGTGCATCCTCTTCTCTGCCTATGGTAGACAAGGAGATCATAGCTAGAGACTCACTTCTGAATACCAATTCACAACAGCAGCTATGCAAGGAAGTTTATGAGTTTTAAATAAAAGCAACATTATTTAGTATGAATGATCAAAAGGCTCCAAGAAGTGATGGATTCAATGTGGTCTTTTTTAAACAAGTGTGGGAAGCCATAGGAACTGAGGTGTTGGGGCAGTGAAACATTTCTTTGCTACTGTTTCTTGCCAAAGGTAATAAATATAGCTCTATTGGCTCTTATTCCCAAGATTCCTACTCCTAGTTCTATAAAAGAGTATAGACCAATAGCCTATTGCATCATCCTATACAAGATCATCTCCAAAGTTCTAGCAAACATATTGCAATGAGTATTGGATGAGATAATTGGAGAGAGCCAATCTGCATTCATAAAAGGGAGGGTGATCTTTGATAATATTTTGTTGAGTTATGAAGTCATAAAGGGGTATAATTGAAAGCATCTTTCACCTAGATGTATGATCAAGATTGACATACAAAAATTGTATGATTCAGTGGAGTGGCCATTCCTCAAATATTTGATGCTTGAATTGGGATTCTCATTCTAGTTTGTGAATTGGATTCTTGCTTGTGTCACTACAGTCTCCTACACCATTAATGTAAATGGAGAGCTCACAGAACCCTTTGAAGCAAAGAAAGGGCTAAGGCAAGGAGATCCAACCTCTCCCTACCTCTTTGTCCTCAGTATGGAATATCTAAATCGATGTCTCATGGAGTTGCATACTTGTAAATTGTTCAAATTCCACCCAAAATGCAAGAAGCTTGGGCTAATCCATGTGTGCTTTGTAGATGATATATTGATGTTTTGCAGGGGTGATTTGATATCCCTAAGGAAGCTATTGGAGGCTTTCAATAAATTCTCTGAAGTTTCAGGTTTAAAAGCTAATCCACAGAAGAGTAATATCTATTTTGGAGGAGTGCCAATTAAGACTCAAGAAACTATGTTACAACAATTTGGTTTGGTGAGGGGTGAACTTCCATAAATTAATGTTTGTGCCGAGTATTTGTATAAAAATTTGTATATTTAAATGTTGATATTAAAATACTCCCTCTGTCCCCCAAATAACTTCCTAATAGGGGATGACACAGATTTTAAGAAAAAGTTGTAAAGCGTATTGGTAGTGGAGAAATGAGTCCACAAGTAATGATGTATTGTGTTGATTAATGCTGGTTAATTGATAACTTAATTAAAACAAAAATTCTTTAACAATTTAATATTTTTAATTAATTAAAAATCTGGAATAATTGAATAAAACATAAAAATATTTACATATTAAAAAACTGAAATGAGGGAAACCACTGCCACGCATTGTACGCCAATCAACAAATTCAATATTGAAAATGAATTGGACGCAAATCGAGAATGGAGGGAAATGACTAAATTTCACATTCCCACCAAAATTTTGGGGCTTGAAATTAAAAAGATTTTTAAATACAACTACATTACACGATTTTCTTCATTACAACAAAGAGCCTAACAACTTCATTCACTATTGCATTCATTACAGATGCACTGCATTCATTACAAAAAAAAGGTTTATCTTTCGATAAAACAACATCTTCTAGTCTTTTCAACATGTTGTCGGCAAGTAGGAAGAAGAAGCTCACCATAGATCAAAAAATATGCCTTGCACAATTCCTACTGAAAGAACAATAACCTAATGGAGAGATTAGGCCATGGGCTCAAAGAGAGGCTGCAGAGAAGTATGGAATAACAAGAAGAACAATTAGAAGCATATGAAAAGAAATCAAGTTTCAGTTATCACTTGGTATTCTAGTCCATTTTAAGAATAAAAAGCAAAGAATCACACACAAAGATAAATCATCAGAGACAACACACAACGCACAAATTAGGGTTCAAAAAGTAATCTTAGCATGTCACGAGGAGATGCCCATGGGCCGCAGATCACCACTTCTTCTACCAATAGATCTGACCATGGAGATTGATGGTAGTTGAAAGGAAGGGGCCAATCAGGGCGCATCCCATCGTTGGAAAGCGCCATAAAGTGATATGGTTGAAAGTGAGAGGGCCAATGCACAAAAGGAACGGCCGGCGATGGCGCATCTAAAGCGACCACGGGCGTAATTGACCACATGTGGGAAGGCCAAGCAACTTCGTCGGTTGGTCAAAAGTGGGAGGGCTGAACCCGACGCAGAAATGGAGCGATCGGCAGTGGAGAGCCCAAACATGTGACGGCGATTGCGCCACCTTCACCAGCATCAAATTGCGACTCGGTGACTACTCTGTCCTCCTCACACAAATCGGACAATGGATTCAAAGTCTGATCCTCGCTTTCATTCCAGATTTGCCAACATGTGTAATGTTCATCCATTGGTTAGGGTTTGGAGAGGAAATGGAGAGATGAAGAAGAAAGGTAGGGTTTGGGGTGGAACGACAAATCTTATTTTTGTTGTTGAATTAAAATTGTTTTAATTTAGGTTAATAGATTAGAGGTTTAATTATGAATAATTAGTTAGTGTTAGAATATTAAAATTGTAGGCCATGGTTTGTATTGTGGTAGATACTTTTAAAAAATTAAGGGTAAAAATGTACTCATTCCGTCCCATTGATCTTATCTTGTTTTTCTTTTTGGATTGTCCCATTGATATTGTCCTATTTCTATTTTTGGTAATGATTTTACACTACAAACAACATGGTCCCACACCTTTACACACTTTTACTACATAAATTTATCTCTCCTTAATAATCGTGCCCAAAAGAAATGGGACAAGCCTAATGGGACGAAGAGAGTAATTAATAATGTCCAAAAATGGGTAGGAAATTATTTAGGAGAAGTCCCAAAAAGGAAATATAGGAAGTTATTTAGGGAACGGGGGGAGTATTACTTATGGCAATTTTAGAAGTCGAGTGTTAGATCTACTTGCAACGATAATTTATATTTGATATAATTGCAGGAATATGGATGCCTCAAATTTAGTAGATCATACACCTCAAGAAGATGAAATTAGAGAGGAAGAACATAAGATTAGATGTTTGACAATTGTTCTATTGAAGTGTTTTTTTGATTAATTTGAAACTTCTCTTTATTTATGATGAGGAGTAAATTCTACATCCAATAATAAAGATCATTTCCTTGCCTTCTTGAGCCCAAGTCATGAAGATAAGAGAGATGAAAGGCATGACCGAGTGCCATGGTGGCACCTCCACAATACCTATTAAACCTTAGGACTAAGTCATTTCCTTGCCTTCTTGAGCCCAAGTCATGAAGATAAGAGAGATGAAAGGTTAGACTAAGTGCCACAGTGGCACCTCCCTAAAGAATCTAAGTTAGGAGAGATGAAACGCTGGACTAAGTGCCACGGTGGCACCTCCCTAAAGAATCTAAGTTAAGAGAGATGAAAGGCTTGACCGAGTGCCATGGTAGCACCTCCACAATACCCGGGTCTTGAGGCCCATTAAACCTTAGGAAAGATTTTGTAAGACTTGCAAAACAGGAGGAATGGCCGAAAGACTTAAGGAAATATGTTAAAAGCTTAAGGCCTGAAGGTTGGCCAAGTGCCACGATGGCACCTATAGGGTACCTAAGTTGTGAGGATGAGAAACTTAATCAAGTGCCACGGTGGCACCCATGTGGTGCCTAAACCATGAAGAATAAATGGAGTGCTACGGTGGAGCTTCAAAGAGTTATTTCTAGAAATGTCTAAAGTTCAGAAGGGTGAAAGGCTTGATAGAGTGCCACGGTGGCATTTTCACAATGTCCGAGTTTCAAAGTCGGCTAAATATTATGACAATGGCCGGAAGCCTTGGAGGAATGCACTAAAAGTTTAGGGCGCTAGTATTGAAGAGAAAATGAGAGCTTTAGTGCCACAATGGAGCTTTGACGCCAAGATAGGACTTTAGTGCCACGGTGGAGCTTTGATGCCAAAGGAGAGTTTTGGTGCCATGGTAGAGCCTTGATGCTAATCAATGACTTTAGTGCCACGGTGGAGCTCATAAAAACCCTTCTAAGAAGATTGAGGATGGTTAGCCCATATCATCGAAAAGCCTCTCGAATGTTAGACTAAAGTCAAGCTCGCCAAGTGGAGTTTCCCAAGGTCGAAGTTAGAAGTAAGTGCATCAAAAGCTCTGCCAAGATTAGAATCTGAAATGCCCTCTTGCCCCGACAAGAGTTGCAGAATCAGTTATAACAAGAATGAAGGGAGCCAGTTATGGCGGAAAGTTAGGAGTACACGCGGAGTACGTGAAGAGCAGATTTTACACATTTACCCCTTCTGTAGTTCATTCATATAAATAGGAGAATTGTAATCATTTTGTATCCCATTCTATCTTCAACCGAAAAGTTAATACAAATTGAGCCCCTTCTGTAGTTCATTCATATAAATAGGAGAATTGTAATCATTTTGTATCCCATTCTATCTTCAACTGAAAAGTTAATACAAATTGAGTTCTCTCATTTCTCTACTATTTTTCATACTCATGTTTTAATTATATTTTCTATGTTATTTTCATCCATTATTGTGATGTGTTATTCTTTGATTCATCAATTTATATATTTGATGAATTGCAAGCTTTTGAATGTTATGACTTGTATTGAGAATTTAAATAGTGCAATCATCAAATGAGCATTTATTGTTGTGTGTTTTTATTAGGTAAATGTATTGAAATATTTCCCTATATTATTTAGAAAACTTTTTACATAATTTTTTCCTTTACAATTTCGAATCAAATTGAATCGAATAGAATGGAAAACGAATCAAATATTCAAATTTTTTTAATTTAAAGTAATTTCAGAAAATAAATCGAATACTCGAATTGAAGCGAATAATTCGAATAGAATATCGAATCACATTTAGAATTCGAAACCTTATCAAATACCAAATTAAATATAAGAATAATATCACGAATAC